>NW_027516097.1:300000-600000 GCF_048772815.1 Callospermophilus lateralis
GGAATGGCCACATATCTGCTGGGAAATACTATACCTCAGTGCTCATGTGAACCTAATGAGGCCTGGGAAACTCCAGAGTCCTGTACAGAAAAGCAGACTTTTAAACCATCTTCTAATTTCCTTCCTTACTTCCAAATCTTGGAGGAAAGATCTTGAACTAGAACACTTTAAGATACTGAGTTTAAGGTCCCTGAGAGGTCAGTTTTAGTGAAATAATGCTAATCAGGGCAACACACCAATGATTAAAACTAGTAAAGTATCAGACAGTGCAATGTCATAATCCTTGTCCTTTAGAAATACATAGAAAAATCTCTATTTGCTACCGGATTTGGTAATAGATGCACTGTAAAGCTTAGACAGGCCTAGGATTCCAATAACCAATAGTTCATTCCAAAAAAAAACAGTAGACTGAAAAATGTCAACTCGATGAACTCAACTATTTCAAGAATCTGGTCATGGCAAAGGAGAATCTTTAAATAAATGAGCTTTTAAAAAAACTGCTAATGAATTCAAATGAACATAATTAAAAGGAGACTCCATCTTTACTCATAACTTTGCTGGCAGAATACTCTGGCTATTCAACTATAACTTAGATTTAGACCTATAATCAATGTCAGTCATACAGGAATATGATGTATTTAGGATAGCAAGATGCTTAACTAGGAAAGTATGTAAAAATTTTAATTACTGCCATCTTATAAAGAAATGCAGATTTGTCTTCTTTTTCTCTACTTTTTTCATTTTTAGAATTTTACCCATCCATCTGGAGTTGGTGAAAGATGTGATACCCCAGCAAATCTTTTAGCCAAAGGATGTCAATTAACCTTCATCGAAAACCCTGTCTCCCAAATAGAAATCCTTAAAAATAAGCCTCTCAGTGTATGCAGACAGAAAAATAGTTCTGACATTGTTCAGATTGCACCTCAAAACTTGATTCTTAAATTGAGACCAGGTAAGTTATGATTTTTTAACAGAAGGGGAAGGGTCTTTCAGAAAAAAGAAAAACACAGAAGTGTCTGTTCTTGTAAATAAACATAATGTTATGTGTGTAATATTGCTATTGCTTCAATATGGATGCTACATGTCACAGATCATTGATTATTATGCCTCCAATTGCCCATTTTTAAGGAAATATGAAATTTCGGGACTCACATTTTTCTTTGTTCATGTTGGCCACTTTTACTCCAAATGTGTTACTGAAGAAGTCTTTTCTAATAGTAACCATTTGAATTACTTAAATGTTGCTTAGATTTGCCTCACATTTCTTCAAGAGTTGAAATGTAGATTGAAACTCCCCTTTATTTTGTTCACCTGTTCTAAAACCACACACAAAAAAGTTCAGCTTATCTTTCATCTAAATGGATGCTAATTCTTCCCAGGAGATATAAAATATCCTAACTTATATTTCTTCAGTACTTATAAACTCAGTGCTGAAAGATGTTTGTGGGCTTACTCATTTATAAACTCTACCACTTAGTACATCACATGGTATGTATCTTCAGTAAGTTCTTAAGGGAAAGAAATAGCTAGCTGGTGGGGAGATTGGCCAGTTGCAAATGAACCTTCCTGTGTTTTATGAATTTGCTTTCCATGTGGGGGCTCTGCAGGTGGTGAGCAGACATTGCAAGTGCATGTCCGCCAGACCGAGGATTACCCTGTGGACCTGTATTACCTCATGGATCTCTCCGCCTCCATGGACGATGACCTCAACACAATCAAAGAGCTGGGCTCCCTGCTTTCCAAGGAGATGTCTAAATTAACCAGCAACTTTAGACTGGACTTCGGGTTTTTCCACAAAAGACCCGTCTCCCCTTTTATGAAAACAACGCCAGAGGAAATTGCCAACCCTTGCAGGTAAGTGATTCTCTGGCATCTCTGTGCACTGATTTCCACAGCGATACGCCGCTGCCCACCCTGAGCCGCACTTGCCAGGAACTTGCTAACTCCCTGGCATTTCTATCTGGCTGTCTGATCTCACAGTTCTCTCAGATGCCCAAGTTGCTCGCAGCCTCCCAGGATCTTAAATGCATGGTTCTAGCCTTCCAGCCTCTGCAAAGCATCTGCCTCCAGCGATGGAGGGCGTGGCCACGGAGCGTGGCCAGGGAGGTTTTGTGTTCTGTGGACAAAGGGGACTGTACATTCCATTGGATTTTATCCCCCTCCCTGCCCTTGGGAGACCTTCAATCCCCAATGACCACCACTGAAGCTGTCTGACAGTAACCTCTATTCGTTTTGAGTCTTTTTCTACTGCAATGACTTCTGTCAAAATAATAATTTTTGCGACGTCCTCTGTCGTACTTTGGGAAATATGGGTTTTCTTTCATTGTTTGGAGAAGGCCTTTGCAGCCATCACTGCTACTAAGTTCACAGGAAATGAGTCAGTGACTCCATTATAATGTGTTATAATCAGCTATTAAAACCGTGTCTTCTGCAGGATGGCCAAGGACAAATAGCTTTGTGATGGCTTACCTGTGCAGCCAATGATATGTTCAAAATCAAATTATTTAATACCCTTCTATTGAGAAAGAGCCACCATCTGCTCTGGGCCAGACCCTGCACTGAAGGCTTTACATACATGACCTTATTCAATCTCTATAATGACAGGAGGTTAAGGCAGGTTTCATTAGCCCTATATTCAGAGGAAGTAACAGAGGCTCTGCGTGGTTAATAATTTGCCCAAGGGCACATGACTAATAAGTATACCAAGATCTGATTTGATCCAAAACCAAGCCCTTTACTACTATGCATTTAGTATATATGAAATCATTTTTAAAATGTTAATTTTTAATATTCTTATACACCAGAGCAAGCAATCCTTATAAAAGACAAACAGCTTCTATCGTATTTAAAAACACATCAGTGCACTTCTCAACTATAATCGAACATAGGTAAAAATTATTTAACTGTGAAAGTAATTTACCACTGATTATAACTCTTAGGAATTGTGTTTGGTTAAGAGTATCAGAAACTGTGACTTTAAAAGGAGAGAGTTTTTTTTTTCTCTCTTTTACACAAAGTGAAGTCGGGGCTTGGGTGACAGTTCCACAAACACCAGAAATCCACAACTTCTGTGTTTTTTTGCTCCACCATCTTTAGCACTTGGATTTTGTCTTCATGATCCAAGAGGCTGCTAGGGTATTAAGCATAATTTCTTCACTCCAGGCAGGAAGAAAGGAAGAAAAGTGGGACAGATTAGTTAAGGGCACTATCTGACCCCCTTAAAGTATAATTGACATGTACTTGAAATGCACACATCAAAAATACTGTTTGAAGACTCTTAATAATTGAATATACCAGTATAATCAACACCCAAAACATGATGTAGGTATATTCATCACCTCAGAAAGTCTCCTCATGCCTCCTTCCAGTCATTTCTACTTCCTCAGAGGTACTCACTTTGTGATTTCTATAATTTAGATTGGTTTTGTCTATTCTTGGATTTCATACAGCTAAAATAAAATACTATACACCTTTGTGTCTTGCTTCTTTTGCTCAGTGTAATGTTTTGAGATTTAATAATGATCTTGTGTATACTGAAAATTTGTTCCTTTTTGTTTTAATAAGTAGTCCATTAATGGATTTGCTACATTTTATTTATTCCTTCTTCCACTGATGGACATTTGAGTTGTGTCATTTCTTGGCTGTCATGAAAAATGCTGCTACATACTCAGCCCTTTTTTAAAATTTTACTTTGAGACAGGTTCTTGCTAAACTGTGGAGGTCAGCCTTGAACTTGCAATCCTCCTGCCTCAACCTCCCAAGTAGCTTGGATTTTAGGCATGCACCACGGTACCCAGTCCCCAGGAGTATTTTTTTAAGTTCATTTTTCAATGGTGTGCTGGTGATTTATAGAAATGCAATTGATTTTTCACATTAACTTATGAAACCTTAATAATTTTTCCCATTTATTCTAGTCTGATTTTTATAGATTCTTGTGATTTCACAAGGACAGTCAAGTAAAACTAGTATAGCTTTTATTACTATCATGAGTGCTTGCTGGATATATATATATATATATATATATATATATATTAGGACTACTTTGGACACGGGTTGAGGCACCAGCAGTTGACTACGCTTTCCCATCATCAGAGCTCATGTCAGCACAGTAAAAAAGGCAAATGACATATTTGCACACTGTGAAAACAGTGTGACCCTAAAAGTCCTCTGGAATGTCCCAGGAACCCCAGAGTCTATGCACCATTCTTCACAAACCCTTTTAGGACTGGCGATGTAGCTCAGTGGTAGAGCACTTGTCAAGCATGTGTGAAGCCTGGGGTTCAATCCCCAACACTGTAAAGAAAGAAAAAAAATGCTACTAGGGATTGAACTCACAGACACTCGACCTTTGAACCACATCCCCAGCCCTATTTTGTATTTTATTTAGAGATAGGGTCTCACTGAGTTGCTCAGAACTTCACTTTTGCTGAGGCTGGCTTTGAACTCGTGATTCTCCTGCCTCAGCCTCCCAGCCACTGGGATTACAGGTGTGCACCATCACACTAGACAAAATGCTACCTTTTAAATCTAATTTCTAATGGATTTTGGAGTATTTTTTATTTTTATTGGAAGGAGAGTCACTAAAAGTTCATTTTATCGTAAGAAGGCTGAAGCACTAAAAATTCATTTTACCCTGTAAGAAGGCTAAAGCAGCTTACAGTTTTGAAAGAGTTCTCTTTGCTTTTGTCTAAGATACAGAATAAAAGAAAAGTTTTCTTCATTTCATATTTATAAATGAGTCATAATGTATATTTTAAAATACTTAGCAGCACAAAAATTAAAATTTTCCCTCCATCAAACATTTTGAAGAATTTCTTCTTAACATCAATCCGCATACACTATGTTATGATTTTTTTAATCTCAAATTTGGCTTCAATGGTGAGTAATTCATTGTAGTTTTACAAAAAAGGAGACAGAGCCATGGAATACTTAAATGGATTTCCTATATATATACATACACAAAAGCATATATGAGTATAGAATGTACAGTTTCTTATTGCAAAGTTAATAAGTTCATGTGACACAAAAAGAAGAAAATCAAAATAGGTTCTAACCCTAAGAAAAAGATGATGTTAAACTTTTAGTATATATCATTATAGTTTTTTTTAAAAAAATATATTTACTTATTTAATTTTTAAATTTGTTTTAATTAGTTATACATGACAGTAGAATGCACTTATGCACTTTGATATATTTTAACAATATTTATTTTAAATTTAACAAAATATGTAAGTAGTACTTCTTTATATTATGTTTCTCAATTATCCTACATTTTAAATGTAAATTCGTTGTTGTCTAGGAACTCAACATCCTCCATTGGTAAGAGATTCCTACTCTCTATACTTGCTATACTCAGAAAGCAACATCCAAATGTGAGCATTCATTAGAGTTATTCTAGTCCAAATAAGGGTTTCAGTTCCAATTCCAAGGGCAACCCCCCCTCTAATGCTCTGCTTTGCTTTTGCCACATGTTCTTCCATCACATGAATCCACTCAGTGAGTTACATTAAGATTTCATCCACTTTTCAAAAGCATGGACTTCTGATAATTAGAATTATCTGCTTGGGACATAATTTTAACCAACAAAGATGCAAATTTCTCACAGGAAGGTAGGACTGCCAGTTCTTTGGTTCTAGGAGATGCTCCAACATCTTTTGGTACAGGGTAAATCAACAGCCCCAAGTGAAAGATTAAACAAAAAATTTCCAAAAATAGTTAGGTCCTAGGGACAATGGAATGACAAATACAGCTACATGCTTTTTATCTGAAATAAACGTCATAGCAACTTCATGAAGTAGATGTTATCATACCCATTTTATGGATAAGGGCACTGAGGCCCAGCAAGCTTAATTAACTTGCCCCAGGATAGAACTGTTCTGTCTTTTATTCTAATTTTAATGAATTTTCTATCACTTCAGAGCTACTCTAATCATTACGGGAGTAATTACGACACATGATGAATTATCATCATTAACCAATTGGAAAAAAATTAGAGCTCTTCCTCATATCACACTTTAAAATACGTCTCATATTTGAGGGTGAGTGGGGAAAAATTTGACTTTAATAAAAAGTTTTAAGGTATGTATCAAAAACATCAAAGACAAAAGGTTAATATTTTTCAGAGAGTTCTTCAAATTAAATTGGAAATAAAAAATATACCAATAAGAAAATAAACAAAGGGTATAAACCAGCAAATTGGTAAAAGAATAAATACAAAATGTCAATAAATATAGACAAGTGGATCAGTCTCATTACTAATAAAATAAAAGTTAAAAATAAAATTCAGATTTCACTTTAGCTAATCAGCTATTTTGTTTTTTTGAATGGTACAGTCTCACATACAATTATCAGAAATGACAGCTGATACAAACTTATCTGAAAAGAATTTGCAAATAAGGGCCAAAAGATAACCCAGCAATTCCCTATCAAAAAATTTATTCTAAGCAAAGATACAGACTAGTTTGCAAAAATATATGAAAAGGGATCACCATATTATCTAATTAACAAAAGATTTCAAAATAAATTCTTAGCAAGAGGAATGATTGAACTCTGATATATCTCATAGGCATTGCAACCTTTTTAAAATTTCTTCTTCACATTTTCATATAAAACCTCATTTTTTTCAATGAACAAAAAAGGCATTTATTTTTAATCAGAAAAAAACACTATTCTAGAGATATCATTAGCCAAATCCATGCATTATTGTCCTGAGGTCTGTGCTAATCTCTATGTGATTGATGTAAGAAAAACACTAATGTTTGTGAAGCCCCAATCCCAAAAAGCTCATTGTGCAGTGTTCTCTGCATATTTTGTTTCTTCAAGCCTCACAACAACCCTTCTAGGTAGATACTATCAGTGGGCAAGACTTCAGAATTTCAGAGAAACCTGATACATGATATTTTTTAAAAAGGGAATAAGATTAACTTCTGGGAGTTAAGGTAAAATGTAATGAATAAGAAAGAAATATAAAAAGTGGCCTGGAAACAGCAGACTGGCTCCTGGATCACTAGAACAGCTGTGTTGGTAGCATTGAAATAATAGATGGTCCTGGTGGGTTGGGGAAAGACAGAAAAAGAAGGGTCACAGAATACATAGGCATTCAAGAACCTCAGCCAAGTCACTTCCAGAGTTTCCAGCCCCATTGACTAAAAGGACTTATGAAACATTTGTTAGTTGAGGAGTTTGACCACAGATGAGGGAGGGACCAGATGTAGTCAAGAGCATCTGTTCTTGAGATGGCCATCTTAGGATAGCCCAGGCTGTGCCATTCAGTGTTCTGAAATGTTGGAAAACAATGGATTCTGACCTCTCTCCTTGAAAGTCTACTGACAAGAAGAAAATCACTTCCCTCATGGACACCGACTTGCTGGTCTTCGTGAGAGCTTTACTACTCAGTATAAAAGAATCCACAGCCATTCTGATTTGAATGAACATTCGATTCTCATCACTTATGGTAGTCATTCTATAAACTTGCCTCAGGCACTGAGTTATTCTAATACTGAACATTGCTCCAAAGGGAAAAATAGGTTAGAATCCTGTGAGTCTTTAGTTATAAGTTTAATCAACTGACCAATATATAACCTTGTTTTTTGTGTGTTTATATTTAAAAACATGTTGCTTAATAGATAGTGTTGATTCATTTCTATTATTTACGTTATTTACACTGTGAGCGATGACTCGAGAAAGCAAAACATCATCTTGTTTGACCTCAGCAGGTAATGTGCACATAGGGAAACTCACTTTTTTTCTTCTCTGTGTATATCTACAAACGATGAAGAAAATTATTTATTGATTTGCTAAAGATCAATTTTAGTAAGTAGGTGAAAATTCACAAATGATGAGGATGTATAGGCAGATGAATTTGGTAACAGGAGTCTGACCCTGAAAGACGCACCTGCTCTCTAAGTGCTAACAAGAAAGCCTGCCACACCTGCAAGCTCAAGCCCAGGCCCTATGTGTGCTCCACAAGAATCAACCAAGGCTCCCAGGCAGCGCACCACAGCCTCAATGAAGGCTACTCCTATCTGTCTGTGTGCTGTCAATGGTTGTCAAACTTTAGTGTGTGTCGGAAAGGTTTGGTACAGTACGTGTTGCTGAGCACATTCCTGGCATTTCTAAGGCAGGAGATTTGAACTAGTGCTCCAGATTTTGCATTTCTAACATTTTTCCATGTGATGCTCATGCTGCTGTATCAGGAACCTCACTTTGAGAACCTCTGCTCCATACCATTATCCTGCTTTTATAGATGAAAGCTCAAAGCTCAGAAGGGTTAAGTAACTTGCTCAAGGTTTCGGGCACAGCTAGTAACTGACTTTTAGGATAAGATGTAGCTGAACTCATGATCATCTCTATATGTTCTACTATTAGGAGCAGATTTCATCCTACCATGATATAAGCGGGGGTTTTATTCCCAGGCTGGTCCCCAACAAAGAATTCAAGCATGGTAGAGTTGGACTCTAGAACCTAGGCCCTGCTAGGTTTTTTTTTCAACCTTCAATAATATCTTTTTTAAAAAATATTTTATTTGCTCTTTTTAGTTATACATGACAGCAGAATGTATTTTGACATATTACACATACATGGAGTATAACTTCCCATTCTTGTGGTTGTACATGATGTGCAGTTACACTGGTCACATATTTATATGTGAACATAAGAAAGTTATATCTGATTCATTCTACTGTCTTTACTATTCCCATTCCCCTGCCCTTCCCTTTATTCCCGCTTGTCTAACCCAAAGTACTTCTGTTATTCACTACCATCCCCCCACTTATTGTGTGTTAGCATCCACATATCAGAAATAACATTTGGCCTATGGTTTTAGAGGATTTATTTATTTCACTTAGCATGATAGTATCCAGTTCCATCCATTTACCGGCAAATATCATAATTTCATTTTTATTTATGGCCAAGTAAAATTCCATCATGTATATATATATATACACCACATTTTCTTTATCCATTCATCTGTTGAAGGGCACCTAGGTTGGTTCCAGAGTTTAGTTATTTTGAATTAAACTGCTATAAACATTATTGTGGCCATGTCACGATAGTATGCTGATTTTAAGTCCTTTGATATATACCGAGGAGTTGGATAACTGGCTCAAATGGTGGTTCCATTCCAAGTTTTCTGAGGAATCTCCATACTGCTTTCCAGAGAGGTTGCACCAATTTTCAGTCCCACCATCTACTACGATTTCTGAGCCCTTGGTAGGCAGAGCTGGGAATATAATATTAAAGGGAGCAGAGGAAGAAGACAAGTTCCTGTCTTGTCTTGCTACGAGATGACTCCTATTTGATGACAGCTTGAGATATCAGAATACAAAGAAATTGTCATCAGGTAAACTTAATGGAGGATTTTAGTTGGGAGGTAATAGAAAATAGTGATTACACACACTGGAATGCGGAGTTTGATCACTTGATTATCTGTTATATGAGTCTGAGTCAGTGAATGACTCAAACTCATATCTCTAAATAAGTATTTGCTAATAATATTAGCTAATATAGTCAACATAGAAGGGATGGGCAGAGATGATGACAATGACCTTAATCCTGAGATTCACAGCCAGATTATAGACTTAGGTCTGGTAGCAAAACTAATCTTTATTTGAAGAACTATTGCTAGGATCTCAGATCCATTAACTGTGTGTTGCATCATATTTCAAAAATATTTTTGCACCTTACTTTTGCAGTAGTATCCCCTACTTCTGCATACCTACATTTGGATTCAAGCACATTTTGCGACTGACAAATGATGCTGAAAGATTCAATGAAATTGTGAAGAATCAGAAAATTTCTGCTAATATCGACACACCCAAAGGTGGATTTGATGCAATTATGCAAGAAGCTGTGTGTAAGGTATGCTGTGCCAAGGAGATCACATTTAATTCCATTAACATAAATTGCATCTCTTATTAACAAATCGACTTTGGAAAGCTTGTATATTTCTCTTTCTTTTATTCACCATATTTCTTCAATTGATGCTGAAGACACAGAATTTCTGTAAAATTTTAAATTCAATCATGTTTAAATGGGGACTGTTTTATACACCTAATATTGGAATAATCAAAGAAAATGATAGTAGCTTTGAGGAAATTTTGGTTGGAACAATAGTCTTGTTTTAAAAATCTAGTGTATTTTAAAGACCTAGATCAGGTGAATTTAGTTTTGGAATAACTATGGTTAAAAAAATAAATCAAAAGCAGAACATTAATGAAAAAAGTAAAAATGCCCTGAATCAGTATATACCTATATGTAAGATCAGCTATCTATTGTTCTGGAAACAGAATAAGCCTTAGAAGCCGTTCTGTCTCTAGGACATGCTAGGTTCCTTGCTCCTCTCTAATTGACTGACACCTATTCATGAGAGTGGATGTCTGTCCTGAGACAACAGCCCTTCTTGGGAAATTCAGAATTGGGCAGGCCTGAAGCTTCTAGAAGGTGGGAGGGCCAAGGAATTAGAGGAAGAGGAAAAGGATAAGCAGGAAAAGGCTGAAACAGGTAGGATGAGTTTTTTGCCTAACTAGTTCCTAGCCTGATATGCTTTAAAGGCGAAAGCTCTGCTAAGATACAGACTCCATGTGGACAACCACAACAGCAGGATGTTGAGCCCCCCTTTGATGAGCAATTCTTCTATTTGTATTAGTTCTATAATCTTTAGACAATATCATTAGAAAGAGAAATATATCCCTAAGTGTTGCATGACATTTTTAACACAACAGGCTTTCTTTGTACCATTTTTTACTGCATTTTTGACTCACTTTGCTTGAGCTTAGATTTGGAATTATCTATGACCTCCCCTACCACTGCCCCCTCCTTTTTCTGGCTCATTGAAAGTTGAACAGCAAAAATAATTAAGTATGTAAACATCAAGATCAACTGAATCCTAATCATCACCGAGCTATTTTTTTTTTCTGAAGCATAAATCATCTGAAAATGTTGTCCAGGAAAAAGAAAATGCCACAGAATTTTATGTATTTCCTATATTATCAATTCACAGTAGATGAAAGCGGATTAATTAGATAGGCCAACAATATATTTTTTTAATAATGCAAATGTGTCCGAGCAGAACTGATCCACATTCAATAGGTGCCCGCCTCTCTCCAACGCAACCCGAATATTTCTTTATCACTCTAGGAAAAGATCGGCTGGCGGAATGATTCCCTCCATCTTCTGGTCTTTGTGAGTGATGCCGATTCACACTTTGGAATGGACAGCAAACTGGCAGGCATCGTCATTCCCAACGACGGGCTCTGTCACCTGGACAACAAGAATGAATATTCCATGTCAACTGTCTTGGTGTGTAACCCACACTCTGTGCTGTTGTCAGGGCTACCAGCAGGCAAAGGAAGCAACAACTGCTGTAACACAACACAAAATAGCTCTCGATTGAGAAAGCAGTGCACGTTTCCTGATCTGAGATTAGCAAACTGTCCCCTCTCAATCCTCACCATCATTAGAGGTTTCCTGGAGCATGTCTGAGTTGTGGGGACATCTGAGAAGTTTGGATATGCTATAACAGGCGATCCCAGAATCTCTCCAACTTCTCCAAGATCCTGACGTTAGCAAAAAGCAGTAATTTCTTTGTGTTCTCAACTATGGCCCTAGAAAGGGAGGTCTGGAGCAAACAGTAGCACCTTGGGATTGCTGTGAACGACTGCCCCTAAATCATGCCATGCTTCTGATGGATATGGGGTTTCCTGGGAAACAACTAGTTGGGTAAGGCTAAGTTAGTGCATATTAACATTTGACCTATCTTTTTGGCATTTAAAAATATGATGGTGCCATTTTTTAAAAATCAACTTTTGTAAAACAAGGTCAAAGCTTTTTTTGGAATACATGATCTCATCTGCCCTCAACAGAACCCTGTGTATCCAACCACCTTCCCTGAACAGACCATGTGGCTACTGTTTGTGCACATTATTCCTTCCATTTGGGATGCCCTTCCTCCTCAGCTGCCAGGAAACTCTTAATTGCTCTTTAAAACCAGCTCAATCATTACTGCTCCCAGAGAGTCCTCTTTGACTTTCTTGAGGCCCCGGAGCAATAGTCTCTCCCTTCACCCTTATACTTAGATGTCTTCTTACACATCTCTCTGAGGAGATGTGTTTGCTTACATCTGTCTTGTCTTTACTGCATAGATCCCCGGGGCTACAGCTGGTTTATTATCTGTTTCCTGGCAGTGTAGTGCCTGGAACACAGTGGGCATTGACTAATGTATGAAATAGAGTTGAATTATGAAGCAGCCACCCAGGCAGGTGACATTATCCCCATGGGACACAGGAGAAAATACAATTCAGAAAAATCAAGCCACTTCCTAAAACAATGATGTATAAACGAAAGGCATGAAGGGAAGAGAGTGAAAGTCCACCTTTCTAATATCAATTGGAAAATCTATTCTCTGTAAGCTAATAATTCATAAATCACTTGGTACCATTCTTTGACCTAAATTTCTACACTTCAACATGAATGATTGTCTATAACTTTTATCAGTTGTATTCATATATATGTGTGTATGTACATACATACATACATATATATTCTAGTATCACATAATTTTACTTTCCATACTACAATAGAAATGAGAATAACAATGTTTTGCTTTTAGTCAATGAAACTATTTTCAGACAGGAAACTGTGATAAATGAATTCCTTTTCATTACCTTTTCCTTGCAACTTTTCAAATGTCACATAATAGACATCTTGAAAATAGGAAGATCATATAAGTAAATGCTCCCCATTGCTTAATATGACCTTCTTGTGTAACATGTGTTCAATTCACTCCTGCTGAATAAGCTGTTACACATGTGCAGAAGCCTTGGACTATTTACGCACCCTGGGTCTTTTGAGCATTTTTTTAAATTTTAATTTGATTCTTATTTTTATTTTTTGGTATCAGAGATTGAACCCAGGAGTGCTTAACCACTTAGCTACAACCCCAACACCCTACCCCCACCCTTTATTCTGAGACAGTCTCACTAAGTTGCTGAGACTGGCTTTGAACTTGTGATCTTCCTGCCTCACCATCCTGAGTTGCTAGGATTACAGGTATGTGCCACCACACCTGGCCCTTTCAGCATTTTCTAGATACTCACAACTGGGCCAGATTGCTGGGGTCACAAAATAATAAGATGTGGTTTCTGGGCTTGAACCAACAATATAGTTGTGGAAATTAAACCAACAGATCTTATTCACATAGAAAACAGAATTCTATGGGGGCCACGTGCTGCGATCCTAGCTCCTGCATGCACAGCAGCTGAGAGACACAAGAATGTGTAGAGATAAGGAGGGACTAGCACTGGCAGGATTTAGGCTTTAGGGTGAGGTATGCTTAAGGTTTGGGCAGTTGAGAAGCAAAAGAAATGTAACAAGTCTTGTGTCTCTAGTAAAATTCAAATATAAAAGAAAGCCCATACACATCCAAATTTGCAGCTGGGAAATGTACCTGAATATTTAAGCAAAACTATACCTTTCTCTCAACTTGAATTGGTACCTAAAGATGACTTCAGACAAAAATACTGCAGTAGTGCAGAAAGTATATAAGAACACATCAACTAGTGTATAGGAGGGCTTATTTTCAGTGTTCCTCCATTTTGGCTGACTTCAGTCATAAATGACACATTCTTAATTTATTTAGCTGCAGAGCTACTTACTTATCTGAGTGTCTCTTTGTGCAATATCCACATTTGGATTCATATGTGCTTATGTTTTCCAGATTGGGAAAGTAATGTCTATCTTCAAATTTGATAATTAATGACTGCTTTTATTTTTTAACGTACTCATATCACTTGGGAAAGAATCTGTCAATGGACAAGAAGTACAGTGTGTTTCTAATTATCCTGTAGGATACTATAAATTCATTGATGACATTAAAAAGGCAGTAATACCAAACTCAAGAACCAGTAAAAAAAAAAAAAAAAAAAAACACCTGTCTCGAATCAGATGTAGGAAATGTAGTGTGTCATTCCTCAGAAGACTGTTCCTTTCTTAACCTTTGTGTCACCCTCATCTAATTCCAGGAAGGGTTTCAGAGCCACAAGAGCCACCTCAGACACATACATCAAAGTCTAATTGCCCCTCCCGAAACAAACATTTTTACCTGCTGACTAGTAGCATCAGGAGAAGAAATGTGTCTCTATCCTTGAAAATATGACATGCTGTAAGAAGTGATCTTTCAAATTGTACACAATACATTACATTAACAGGAAAATAACTCTTAAGATTTAATTGAATTCTTAAGATTTAGGAAACAATTATTGAAGCAACTAATCAAAAATTCTAATTGTGTATTTGTTTACATAGAGTGATATATTAAGGCCTGTGAGCAATGAAATGTCTAACTCAGTAAAATATTTTTCTATATTCTTTTATTAATGTGATACTTAAAATCTATATGTTCCTTTTAGGAATATCCAACAATTGGACAACTCATTGATAAACTGGTGCAAAACAACATGCTATTGATTTTTGCTGTAACCCAGAAACAAGTTCATTTATATGAGGTAAGCAAACAAATCTAAGAAATTCTTTCAGGGAGATGATGTCATGAAACTATCTCTGAGTTCAACTCACAGGAAGGCCATTAGATAATCCTAATACACACCGGATGCACTGCACACTTGACAAAGTAGATTCATTTATACTTTATAGTTTAAATGAGAAAACAGAGGTGTGGTGGAGAGTGAGGGCAGACATGGTAGAACATGGAAGAAAGTTATGGAAATAAAAAAAGGTGAGCTGGAATAAAGTACTAGTAAACACAGGACCACCTGCCTAGAGGGAAATTAGTCTATCTCCTCTTCAACTATTGCATCGGATGAGAAGAGAGTTAACAGAACAGAGAAAATAATGAAAGTAGGAGGAGAATTGGCTTCAAATTCTTTGACATTTCTCCATTAAATTTTGAATTTATAGTTTAAGGCTTTAGATGGAAGCACCATTTACAAACAGGGAATTGTATCATTAGATGAAATGATGTTTGTAAGCCACCATGTAAACAGTAAAACAGGTGCTGGGATTGTAGCTCAGCAGCAGAACACTTGCCTAATGTGTGAGGCAAGCATGGGTTCGATTCTCAGCACTGCACATAAATAAATAAAGGTCCATTGACAACAACAACAGAAAAGATTAGCAAAACATATATGCAAATGTAAAAGACTTCTATGGTTTCTTTCCAGCCTAAGAAAAAATATATGTCAAATGATGTCAGTTGAGGTACTAGGAAATGATCTACTCATAATCTGAAGTTTCACAGAGAAGAAGGAGACTTCAGAATGGGCCAAAGAAAATGTGGGGAAATCAAATTATCTGTGCCATCTATGCAGAAGTGTCAAATACTCCTAAATCTAGAGTCTGACCTCTTATTCCTTTTGAAAGGACCTCTTAATTTGTTTGGTGAGTTCACAGAGCTGGGGAAACTCAGATTATTTAGTAGAAGCCTTTGATTAAATGTACTCACTACCAAGCACAGTTCAGCCATGAACTTGCATCAGGTTCTGTAGAAAGGATCCAGGAGGACATGCTATCTGGCATTTTTAATGAGAGGAGGGTATTGTACTCCCAGGTGAGATTGCCTTCTGCTGCAAACCAAGGAAGTCCCTTGCAATCCAGCTGCTCAGAGACCATGTGGGTTCGCCTGATTTGGGCATTTTCTTAAGGCTCTATATTATGTGATACCTGTTTCCACTGGTTTTAAATAGTAGTTGCAGTAAAGATTTTTTTTAATAGCCCCAAATACAATAGTGAGTCTATTCTGCCTTAGATCCTTAAGGCTAAAGTGAGAGGACCCTAGGGGTTACAACACCTCCTCCCCAGCAATGCTCCAGCTCAGAAGGGGGAGTAGGAGCTTCGTAAAACTTGTCTTTGAAGGGGAGTCTGGGGAACACGATTGATGATCATGAATACAGACTCCCATAATTCACTTTGGTAATAGTCTTTAAGACTCAACTCATTTAGACGCCTCCCCCGAACTGCTGTTAAAAAGACAGAGGAAGATGAAAAATAACTATGTGGCAAAACAGAATCTGTTGAATTTAAGCTAGTTGTATCCACGGTTCCCCTGATGCAAAAGAAATGATCATTTCCAAGGAAAACACCAGATTAAAGCTTGCCTGTAATGTAACAGAAGGACATTTATTTTGCCTGCCTACTAATCTCATTATGAGGCGAATTTATGTTCTGTCAAGTTCTGTGGTCTTTGCCATCCAGGCTCCACTAAATTCAAAGGGACACTTTCAGGAAGCCAGGAAGCAGACCTGGTCGGCATCTCATTCTATGACTCTGGTTGTTTCATTATTTTATTTTTATTCTGATGGGCTCATCATTTCATCTGCATTAGCGGGGCCAGGCAGCAGCCTGGTCTAAAGATAATGACAGCAACATTGCACTTCCCTGAAGGCTACACACAGCATGAAAATGCTGATCTCTTGTTTTATTGATAATGAAAACTTAAAATAGACCAATAATGGCTGCACTGCCTTTCAATTTAAATCTCTTAGAAGGAGCCCTAGGTGTGCAAGAGTCCGGTGCAAACTGGTGTTTGGATAGAAGAAAAATAACCACCAAAGAACCAATGAAAAATAAAGCTAGTGATAGCATAAATAAAGCAACTAAGTGTTGAGATCTAATGAAGATTCCAGAAGGCCAGTTGTTCACCGAGTTCTGTGCTAAGCATAGCTTGGTGCCTACGCAGTGAGCAGGGGATGATCAGATTCAATGGCGGCTCTGTCTTGCAGCACATAAGATTATGTTTCCCACTCATGGAATGCAGGAATAAATGACCATTTTTTTCAATAATTTTGGTAAGATGCTTTGGACTGCCCAGGTGCACAGTGTTGCTCTATGTTGTTGTAACAGAGGAACAAACAATGGAAAGGGTACAGTAAGCAATTTCATCTTCAGCAGTATGACGACAGTGTGCACCCCAGACTCCTGCAAACTGATGGTTTTGAGCAAACTTATTATTATGAATAGTTTCCTGTTTGTCCAATTACAGGGTTCAAAAGATAATGATATATAATTGAGTGAGCAGTAGGTAGTATATTACATTCTAGTGCTAAATACCATTTTGAATCAGGATTCAATTACTCAAGTTAAAAAAAAATGTTTATATCTTCTCTGTTGTTTTTAAATGTTTACTGATAATTTACATTAAGATAGTATCAGGCCACTAAACCCCAGCTGTCTAATTTGACTAGTCTTTCCTTCCTAGTGAGATAGTGAGATAAAAAGCAATTAAATCACTGTTCTTCACTACATCATCAAATCATGTTATGAATTACCCCGGGTTATTTGCAAGACTTTACGATATCCTATATCTTTTCAAAATGTCTGCATCTGGCTGGAAAAGATGAGTTTAATGAAGTTAATAGCAATAATTATTATATGACCTGGTGTTGATGATGTGATGTGGAAACCCAGCACCCAGAAAATAAACAAGAAGTTCATTGGGAGAGTTACTTCCAATTTACTTCAACTTCTAATTGGGCTGCAGAGGGTCTTGTTTCTGTGGTTATTAGGACAGAGTGATATATCTAAAATATGGGAAAAAAAGGGTACAAACAGATTTTTACACCATCAAAGTGCTCTTTTTTCCTAAGACAAAAAGCCCTCAATTATCACCTTAATTATGAGAGTACGGTGGGTCTTGCTCATCCTCCTGATTAAGGCAATTCTTGATACACAGGGTATTTGTTGAATGAATAAAAAGTTCAATAAAAGCACCTGACCTTTTCTAAAATTGGGTCAAATATTCCAACTAGTGATTTGAGGTTTTTGTGTGATAAATACTTACCAAAGTTGAGGAAGCCCAGGCACACAGAGCAGGTGGAGGGCACCTAACCATTACTAGGACCCTCTGGAGCCCAGGATGTTTCTTCTTCCACCTTCCATCCTGGACCCAGGTGGCACCAGAGAGGAAAGCAACACTTTGCCATCTGTCTTAGGACAACTGGCTGGAAAAGCTCCACAGCCTTGCTACTGGGCCACGAGAGGAAAACCCCTGAGCAATTACCCGCCTTCATCAGACTATTAGATCTAAAAACAAGCTGGAAGAGCAGCCACAATATGCCACAAGCCAATGCTCTTTTGTGGCTCATGAAAATTATACACTGTACTCAAGTTTCAATTTTTCAGGAATCAATAACCTCATTATTATTTCACCCTTCTTCCTTCTTCTGCCTCTTTTGAACCTTACACTGTAGCAAGAGAAAAAAAAGAGATGATTTTAGTGAAAATAAAATCATCTGGGATTGAACCCAGGAGTGATTTTCCACTGAGCTATATCCACAACCCTTTTTATGTTTGATTTTGAGACAGTCTTGCGATTGCTAAGGATAGTCTCAAACCTGCGATCTTCCTGTCTTGGTCCCCCAATTCACTGGGATTATAGGTGTGTGCCACAGTGCCTGGCAAGAAATTGCTCTTAATTCAAATGTAATGGAAAAGATTTTGATTTCTCCTGAATTGATGGTATCTGGGAGGAAAGACTGAGAAGTGCCAGCTGCCTACACTTTCCTCATTAGTGAAAACCTCCCTCAGAAAGGGAGGATTTGGAAATGAAACTCCTATCCTCAGATTATCATTCAGAGTTGTTGGGAGTGTTTTCCAGGCTAATTAGTAAATCCCACCCATGAAAAAACATCAGTACTCACCACTTCAATCACACGTAGTACTTTTCTCCTAAAGAACCCACATCCTCTTAATCCAGAAAATACACACTCAGTAAGAGGAAGGGACAGACTAAAGGAAGGCCTTCATGAGATACCCTCTTAGGCCAACCCATATAGAAATATGATATTTTATCAATACACGATCTGAGTGTTTCAGGATTCAGCCAATGCCTGCAATATCCAGTGTATCATTGCAGCAAGATGCTACCAACTGCATAGTCATTCATTCATTCATTCATCCAACATCTCATGAGTACCTCCCATGAATCAGGCTGGCACTGGTGATTATAGTGGACAACAAGACACAGTCCCTGCCTCAAGGATCCTCATAGAGCATTTACAGATTTGGAAATCAATAACTTGCCTGGAAAAAAAAACAGAATATGGGCATTTTAGAGACAGTGTTCTGCTACTAAACCCCGTGGTAGAAATTTTCTGAGGACACAGAGTATTCATGTGTGTCAGTGTTGTTACTCCTTTTGATTCTGGAGCAGCAGATTAATTGGCAACCATAAAACTGCTTTTGAGGCTAATAGTATCATCATGTTGAACTAAGTACTTCACTTCATACGAGTGAAGACGGAGGGCCAGAGATGATATGCAACAATGACTGTGATAATAATAGCATAGTAGGGGATTTTGCAGAGAGTTTATTAGGTGGGGATTAAGAGTATCACACTCATTTTATCATTTAATCTCCATCTTATGGCTATAGAACCTAAAATAGCAAAGAAAGTTGCTTGTGAGAACCAAGATTTGGATCCAGACAATTTGACTCTATAGCTGAGATAAACTGTAGCTGGACCCTGTCTGTTATAGGGAAAGCATAGGCCAAATCCCAAACACTAACACACAGAACAACAGCCTTTACAATAATAATTTGTAGTTATGGCTTACAAGTTTAATTTTATATAAGCTTAATTTACATTTTAGTTCTACAACTTGATTTTGACTATTAAAAATCTGGGCCTGATCACTGCCAGCTTTGACATTCAGTGACTGATCCTGAGAAGGGGTATTATTATGAATTCTAATGATTTTTTTATTATATTTTTTATTATATTTTGTGGTAAAATATTCATAGCACAAACTTTGCCATTTTAATCATTTTTAAGCGTACAGCTCTGTGGTGTTAAGTACATTAGCATTGCTAAGCTGATGCTCTGAGTTTGAGGTTCACCTATGGACACCCCAGTAGCTCCCGTGGATTACACTCCACTACTGTGCATGCTCTGATCAGCATAGGTACCACAACAGGTTCTTCCTGAGATTG
This sequence comes from Callospermophilus lateralis, assembly GCF_048772815.1. Classification (NCBI taxonomy): domain Eukaryota; kingdom Metazoa; phylum Chordata; class Mammalia; order Rodentia; family Sciuridae; genus Callospermophilus; species Callospermophilus lateralis. The sequence continues at coordinate 319,942 of NW_027516097.1, forward strand.
AGGGTATTGGGTCACTTTCAACTGTGTAGATCTGTAAATGTTACAGTTGTGCATACCCTTGCACTCATATTCTCTTGTCAAAGATCCACATTTATAAGTGATGTTCCTGGGTTGCAGGGGAATGGCATCTTCCATTTTACTGGGTTTGTTTGAGTTGCCTTCCAAAAGGATTATATCAGTTACTCTCCCACCAGTAGAAATGTGGCCAAAACAAAACAAACTTCAGTGATTTTTTCTGGTTACAAAATTAACACACGTTATTTGTTAAAAAAAAAAATGCAGTGGGAATAGAATACTAAAAAGCATAAGGAAGAAAATACAGATCAGTCATAAACTAACCACCTCAGACACAGCTAACCATTGTTGACATTTTTAGACTAATTCTTCCCTGTCTTTTTCTTTGCATGTATTTACATATTTTAACATAATTGGCATCATGCTGTACATAGTAAGTATGTTCAAATTTTTAATGAATTTATATAGTTATAGACTTAGAATGGCATAAAAATTAAATTGTACTCATTAATACATCAATTATTTTTATTAACAAGAATAAGTTAATATTAGATGAAGTCAAGGTCATCCTACAAAATGACAAACGTATTTGCCATGCTTAGAGGGTGTCTGCTTTCAAGTAAATGGGAACTTGTCCTTTTCGAATCACCAGGCCCCAAACCTGTGCATGTACTTCACTTTTACCTCCTGAGTGGTTGCTCTTTAACATACTCACAGGATACATGGTGGTAACTTTTTTACATATCCATGTTCTACTTCAATAGAAACAACACATGATTTCTGAGTATCATTTTCTTATCCTGGAAAGTGCCCCGTGTTGGTGAGGGCTCTAACATCTGTGAATAGTCTCTAAACTGAAAGTGCTCAAAACTGTAATCACTCTTCTCCTTGATTTCTCTGGGTTCCACAGGAAGAAAGGATTCCTGGTTCAGTCACTAACCTACCCCTTCAGCCTTTCACAGGTTGCATTTGGCCACTCCACATATGTGTCAGTGTCTGTGAGACTCAAATTACAGCTATCTTTACAGGCAACGCACCCTAGCTTGGACCACAACGCAAGAGTCTAGCTGGAACTAAGTATTATCCACATGGTACAGCCTTTAAAACAGCCACATATGGCAATAACACCCAGAGGACAAATTAAATTGACAACTTCCTTAACATAAAGTTTGGGAGTATTATATATTTTAATTCCATGCTCAACTATCTGAGAGCCCCAAATATGCTACAAATGGAGCTAATATTAATTATAGCATAATTTAATATTTTATTGCCCCTGAAATACTGAATCTTCAGAAAGAAAACAAAAAAAAATTTTGAAAGCCATTTGTTGAATTTGAATAGTTTGTGAACACTTTATTCATTAATTCAGTGGCTGATCTACTCATTCTGTAGAGTTGTTGAATTTTACACACAAAAATATAGGATACCCATCTAAGCTTCAATTTTAAATGAACAACAAATACTTTTTAGTCTATGTGTGCCCCTTGGTATATTGGGGACACACTTATACCAGAAAAACTTCCATTGTTTCTCTGAAAATCAAACTTAACCAGGCATGCTGTGTTTTATCTGTAGTGTATCATAAACAGTCAGATAGTAATTTAAGCTCTGAGGGCCATATGGTGTCTGTCGTGACTACTCAACTCTACCATTGTTGCATGAAGAGTCAGGGACCATAAACAAATGCATGAGTGTAGTTACAAAAAACAGGTGGAGGAAAAATACCGTCCACAGGCCATAGTTGCTGATCCCTGCTTTCATCCATTCAGTCCATGCACTTTCATTTTTTGTGCTTTCCATGTGCAAAGCACTGAGCTTGGCATTGGGAGAATAAAAATTAAATCCTATTTTGTCTTCATGGGCTTAGTCTATTGCATAGAAATAGGTAATAAATAATTAGTGAACAAATAACCAAATAACCTTAATAGTCTTGTCAGAGAAATGGAAAGTAGTGTGAATTAATTGAGAATACCAATGGGGCAAGAGTGAGCCTCCCTTGGATGAGATTTTTTGGAAAGACTCCTTTCAAGAAGTAATAATAAGGCAGCAACCTAAAGGTTGAGGTGTTTTCAAGAGATGAAGTCATGAGCAAAGGCCCTGAGCCAGCAAAGGATTCTGTGTTCAGTGTGTTTGAGAAACTGGGAAAAATGCCAATCAGCTTGAAATGAGCAAAGATAGAAGGAGATGAAATGGGAGAGGGGGGCTGGAAGCAGACCCCTCAATCTTGAAGACCAAGGAAAGAAAGTTTGTTGCAAATCCCTGGGCCACAGACATTTAAAAATACCACTTTAGTTGCTGAGTGTCGATGTCATAGATGTGTGACAGGCTGAAAACTCTATATGAATTATGGATACTAAGGTTTAAAAGAATAATGCTTAATTTCTAAATTTCCATAATTCTTCTTGGACAGACCCTTGTACACCTACAATTCTCCAACTTTGGTGCCTATTAGAATCATCTAGCAAGCTTTTTAAAACCCAATGCCCAGGCAATTCCCAGATCCATAAATCATCATCTCCTGGGCTGAGAACCAGGCACCAAGATTTTTTTTTGAAGCTCTTCTGACATATCAAATCACCCATCCCAGGAGCTTATAAACATGTAGATTCTTATTCAGGAGGTCTGGATCGGGGCTTGAGATGCTGCATTTCTAAGCAAGCTTCAGGAAGATGCTGATGCTGCCAATCCACCTGCCACACTTGGAATATCGAGGGCTGATAGCTCCTCAGCAGTCCTCGCACACACACCTGCTTTCTGTTTTCTTATCCCCTTCATTGCCTTCTACTATCATCCTTCAAAATTTTTATTATCTGCTCTTGGTTTGCAAAGCACATAGGCTGCTACCAAACCCCACATTGCTTCCATTTTAAAGGGGCTTTCTACAGATGAGAAACTTGCCTTCCCCAGCAAAGATCCACAATCTCTCTGCAAAGGCAGGGTAATCTTATTAAGAGAAGCTCTGAAGTATCCTCAGTAACAAATACTCAACCCATCCTCTTTGTTCTCTGAGTCTCTATTCTCCAATGCCTCTCTGTGCATTTGTTGTCTCGGAGCAGTCATGCATTGTGGGTCCATTCGTCTTCCCTTTTCACTCTGTTACTGCCACTGAGCACTCATTCAGCTGTACACTAGGCTTCTTGGCTGACAAGATAATTACATTCTGTGCAGACTAGGAGAAAGACAGGTAGTGCTCATAGTTCCAAAGACGTTCCAAAGACCTAGTCGTTGCTGGTGCAGACTTCAAGATCAAGCACCTGATCTAATTAGCACACTCCCAGGCTACCTGCCCTACTACAGAATGCTGACAATTGAAAGCCCGAAGGCAAAGCAGATATCATGCAACCAGAGACAGACATTCCCACTACCCTTGTGCCAGAAACAACTACAGGTTCTTTTTGGAATCTTGGGTGTCCTAGTAACGCAGACAAGCCTGGGGGTAAACTTTTGCATAATACCAGGAGCCCTGCATTTACCACCGATAATGAACATGATGAGAACCAGAGAAATAAACCTCACAAAAATGAAATACCTCATGGGAAGAAAGCCTTCTGATTGCCTTCAGAAGAATTTATTTTAGCAAACCCTGCCCGCTCCAGTTATGGAAGAACTCTTCTCCCCAAAAGTGAGTTTCACCAGCAAAAGCTGTCTTCCCCTGACCAGATAAATAGCACAGCAGAGTCCCCTGGAACTTTTTCTTTTCTTTTCTTTCTTTCTTTCTTTTTTTTCTTTTCTTTGTTTTTTTCTGTCTCTGTGCATTTGCTACTTCCTGCATCTCTTTCAAGGTGTAGGCTTTGAATTTGAAAGTTATTATAATCACAACCGTTTTTCTTCCTTTCTTTTTGCTTTGGGTAGAAGTGTCCTATAATCCCAGAGAGTCCCTAAATGTAAATATAATGCATCGTTATCTTAACTTTTTAATGAAACTCTCATCTTCACTTGCTGCTGGAATTTTCGCCAGTTCCTCCTACAGGAACCTGGTAGAACACAGAGAGTATTAATCTTGAAGTCAAGATCTGTCTCTACCACTTTATGACGTCTGTGTCTGGGCAAGATACTCACCTGTCCAGTTTAAACTAGGGGTATAAAGTTAAAGAAATCAGAAGATTAAAGAAACCAACCTATTTCTGTGTTATAAATTGAAGCCTGTTCCCCAACGAGTTATGTTAAAATCTAACATCCAGTACCCCAGATAAGACCTTATTTGGAAATAGCGTCATTGCAGATATAATTTGTTAACATGAGGTCACACTGGATAGGATAGACCCTTGGTTTAATATAACAAGTTTGGAATACCATGTGACAATTTGTTAGGGATTGGAGGGATACATCTACAATCCAGGAAACTTCGAGGAGAGGACTTCTGCCACCATAGGTAGCTAGAAAGACGCAAGGACATCTTTTCCCCAACAGGTTTCAGAGGGAGCCTGGCCCTGCCCACACCTTGATCTCAGTCTTCTAGATCCCAGAACTGTGAAACAATAAACTTCATAAGCCACCCAGAATGTAATCACTAACAGGAGTGATCTGGTTCAGATATCTGTTATTGGCAGAAGTGAGTTCAGATCTATTTTCTGGGGGATAATATCAGGCAAGTTAACTAAATTCTCTGGACCTCTGTATTTTGGCATTAAAACAAGGATAGTGTGATGCTTAAATAATAGTGTGTCTGGGAAGAATGAGAGGATGACACTGCCAGGCAAGGATTTGAGCCCTAGTTACTCTTTTCCCAGTAATGTGGGAGACTCTGGACATCTTTAACCCCGTCTACAGTGTGGGCTCCCCACACCAGCACTGCAGGCAGAACCTGAGCAGCGTGGTCCCTTCCCTTTTCATTCCTGCAACTTCCCCAAGGCCACCAGAGTCTCTGGGAGCTGGGAGTTGTGGTTTCTGAAGTTGCAATAGGTACCTGGGGATGTCAGGACTACTCGGCCCTATTGCAAGAGCCCCTAAATTGGTAATTTCATCTCAGAGGCACTTAGCTGCTCCTAAGGAAAGGGAGAGACAGAAGAGGCCGATGAGATGCCTTTGAAAGCTGAACTCTGCCTGGTGATACCTCTCTTGGTTCTATCCTCAGGTAGAAGGAATCAGATAGTCATTGATTACTCCTTGCAACCAAGTCCTTGACAGATCTGAGCCCCTTTCAGAATTACTGCCCTTTCTTAAGTAACATCCTGATCACCTAGCCCGAACCTTCTTGAAAATATCAACAAAAAATGCTTCTCTATGCACTTTTGCTCCAGAATAGTCACACATTCTGTGGGTCCATTTCTGTTGGATGCACTGCCCTCAGAGTGGAATTATTATGTCATAGGTTATGCTAACATTGGGCTCCAGTAGATACTACCAGCTATGCTTCCCCTACAAGTGGATGCAATCAGTTTCCATTTTTAAAAATTTTAACCATTCTAGGCTGGACATGGTGGCCCACACTTGTAATCCCAGTGGCTTGGGAGGATGAGGCAGGAGGGTGGCAAGTTCAAGGCCAGCATCAGCAACTTAGCAAGGTCCTAACCAACTTAGAAAGATCCTTTCTCTAAATAAAATGTAAAAAGGGCTGGGGACACAGCTCTTTGGTTAAGCAACCCTGGGTTCAATCTCTGGTATCAATAAAATAAAATAAAATAACCATTCTAGGACTGGGTTTGTGGCTCAGTGGTAGAGTGTTCACCTAGTGCATGCAAGGCCCTGGGTTCAATCCTCAGTCCCACATAAAAACAAATAAATAAAACAAAGGTATTGTGTCCAACTACAACTAAAAAAATTAATATTTATTAATTTTTTTTAATTTATATATGACAGCAGACTGCGTTACAATTCTTATTACATATAGAGAGCACAATTTTTCATGTCTCTGGTTGTATACACAATATATTCACACCAATTCGTGTCTTCATACCTGTAATTTGGATAATAATGAATCATCACATTCCACCATCATTAATAACCCCTCCTCCATCCCTTCTCTTCCAATACCTCTGTCCTATCTAGAGTTCAAATATTCCTCCCATGCTCCCCCTCCCTTTCCCACTGTGAATCAGCCTCCTTATAGCAAAGAAAACATCTTATATTAAAGAAACCATTCTAGTGGTTAAAATATTGTCATGATGCAAATGTTTTAATTTATGTTTATCTAATGATTAATGATGCTGAACACTTTCATATATTTATTTGCCACTTGCAGGTTTATTTTTATCAAGATGTCTTTTTCTTGTTGATATGTAGTTCTTTAGATAGTCTGGCATTGAGTCCTTTGTCATTCGCATGTGCTACAGACATTTCTCCTACTCAATCGCTTCTTCTCGCTTTCTTGAAAGCATCTTTGTGAGAACAGAAATTCTTAATTTTAGAAAACAAATTTTAATTTTTTTTTTAGAGTTGTTTTAGGTTCACAGCAAAATTGAGTGGAAGGTACAAAGCTTTCCGATGTATCCCCTGTCTGGCACATGCATGGCCTTCCCTGTTGTCATCCCCCATCAGAGCAGTACATCCATTAAAAACAATGAACATATGTGGATACATCATTATCATCCCAAGTCCATAATTTACATTAGGAGTCACTCTTAATATAGCACAATCTGTGAGTTTTGACAAGTGCAGAATGGAATGTATTCATGATTCTGGTATATATTAGCTTCATCACCCTAAAAATCCTCTGTGCTCTGCCTATTCATCCCTCTCTCCCTCCTATGCTCTGACTGCCACTGATCTTTTTCCTGAATCTGTACCTTTCCTTTTTCACAATGTCATGTAGTTGAAATAATCCATTATGTAGCCTTTTCAGATTGGATTCTTTCATCTAGTAAAATACATTTAAGGTTCCCTCATGTCTTTTCAGGGCTTGATAGCTCATTTCTTTTTAGTGCTGAATAACAAACAGTCTATTGTCTAAATGTACCAAAATTTATTTCTCCATTCACCTATGAAGAATATCTTGGTTATTACCAGGTTTGAGTAATTATAAATAAATATCTGTGTGATGATGTAACTTTTCAACTCCTTTAGGTAAACAACAAGGACTGAATGCTGGATCTTATATATTATTTGTTTAGTTTTGTAAGAAACTGCCAATGCATCTTCCACCATTTTGCATTGCTGCCAGCAATGAATGAGAATTCCTGTTGTTCCAGATCCTAGCTAACATTTGGTATTGTCAGTGTTCTGTTTTGGTCATTCTCAGAATCTCATTGTTATTTAATTTGTATTTCCTTCATGATTTGTCATGCAGTGCATCTTTTCATGTGCTTATATGTCATCTGTATATCTTCTTTGGTGAAGTGTCTGTAAGGTCTTTGCCCCATTTTGCATTTTAAGAGGGGTTTTGTGTGTATTTTAGAGAACACATCTTTATCAGATATATTTTACAAATGTCTTCTCCTAGTGTGTGTCTTGTCTTTTAAGCCTAGCTCATTGACTCTTTCATGGATCGAACCTTTGGTATTGTATCCAAAAAGTCATCACCAAACTCAAGATCATTGAGATTTTCTCCTACATTATCTTCTATATGTCTGATGGTTTTGCATTTATTAATTAAATCAGTGATTTGTTTTGAGGTGCATTTGAGAAAGGTGCCTAGTCTATGTCTAGGTTTTTGCTTTTGCAAGTGGGTGTCCCATTGTCCCAGAAACATTTGTTGAACAGATTGTTTTTGTTGTGTGGCCTTTATTCTTCATTTGAGATCAGCTGACTGTATTTATGAGGGTCTATTTCTGGTCTCTTTCTTCTGTTCCATTGATCTATCTGCCTATTCTTTTGTCAATATCATACTGACTTGATTAATGTAGCTTTATGATAAGTTTTAAAGTCAGGTATCAGTCCTCCAACTTCGTTCTTCTCTTTCAACATTGAGCTGGCTACTCTGGGCCTTTTGCCTCTCTGTATAAACTTTACAATCTGTTTGTTCATATCCACAGAATAACTTGCTGGCATTTTGATTGGGATGGCATTGGATATATAGATGGAATTTTTACTCTTAAGAATTATTTATTAATCTTTTCCTTTATAGGTAATGCTTTTTGTATCTTACTTAATACACTTTTTAACATTAAGGCCATGAAGATACCTCTCTTGGCTTCAGTGGTTCTGACTTTTATTTCTCCTTTTAGCCAGAAGAGTAATAACTGGGAGATAGTACAAGAGAGGACTCCAGGGGGCAGTTTATGTCCCATTTCAGGAACTTGGTCATTATACTTGCTTATTTACATGTCCAATATATATATATATTGCACTGCCATTAAAGCTAGAAAGAGAAAAGGAACAAATAGGAGCCAATGACCTAAGAGATTCAAGGGGGGAAAATTCTTTGAAAGATTAGATGAAATATTTGTGAGCAGATTATATAGCATCATAAATTCTCTCAATTCTCAGTTTATAATAAGCCACATTTTACTACTGGTAATTTATTAAAACTTGTTTACTCAAAATAAACAGCACTGAGCTTGAAGCAGTGCTGAGTATAAGATAAAGTGTGATAGTAGTGGCATTCCTCTGTCCTTAGCCAAGAGAAGTGCACACCTGACAGCTGGTTCTGGCGGCCCAACATTGAGTGGCACTGAACTTGGAGACAGTCTCTGAGGGGAGCCCAAATGTGCAGATGTGAACTTAAGAGCACTCCTCTGTAGCCTCTGATGCCTACCCACAAAATGACCCTCTGTGCACTCATCTCCATCCTTGACAAGGAGATTTTTCAGGGAGCAAATGTAAACTGTTGGCCAACCTTTTTTGAGATGGGAACAGAGTGAACAATAAAATAGGGGTTAACAATGAAAGTTAAGAAAACTAAGGTAATCAGAAACAGTGAGTGAGAAAAGCAACTCAGGTACTCCTGGGTACCATAGCAGGGAAAAGTGGAAGAAATCAATAATTAAGATCATCTTCAGAAAGATAATAAAGAATTCAAGCCCAAGCCTAGGAGTTTGCATTTCTAATCAGCTCATGTACCCTTGTGTTTACAGCATTCACCATTTCTATATCCAAGCATCATCTTTCAGAATCACAATGCTGTAATTCATCCTACTCAGGCATGGAAAATCATCCTTTTTCTAACATTAAGCATATTTAATCATGACGATTTATAATAGTCCTTTAGGACTTTAATGAAAGGAAGGCATTTGATACATGATATTCACAGTAATCATAATACTGCAAGATTTAAAGTATAATTTTTCAAAGTGTTAGATCACAAAGCCAAATGGTCCATGTTTTTAGTTAATTATTTTAAGTGCTTTGGGGGGAGATCAGAATCCGGAAATTAATTAATAGTTTTCCTCTGTATAATTGTCAGTGTTGTCACTGGTTCCTGTTACTGGCTGCCAACTCCTTTATACTCTTGCTCTAGTAGCAATCGGCAAAGGCGATTAATGTTAACCACTTGTCCTAATACCCAAATGCCAAATGTCAAACCACACACAGGATCGTAATTATGCTTTAGGAAGTGGATAGGTTCAGCTTTGTTAGCCAAGAGTTAACCTCAGATTTGGAGGTCTCTTGAACTAGTGCTTGCAGAAAATACCCCTGACGTGGCATCCTTGGGGACACCAGGATGGCAGTTGCATACAAAGCTAAGAGCCTTGAAATTCCTTTTCAGAAGAGTCGAAGCCTTTCTTTGACAAGCTCTAAAGGTTCTCTCTGACTACTCTTCTGGTATCAGTCAAATTTACCCACATTCCAGCTCCACTTGAGTGGAATTCAAGTTCCTAAATTTAGGTATTCACTGTTAACCACAGGTCTCATGCTTCATGGCCCTTTGTGACATGTGTTTATTTGAAGAGGTAAGTCCATGAAGCAATGCCTTCCTCATATTTTATAAGTTCTACCTGACTCAGGGAAAAAGAAACGGGCCTTCCGCCAACAGGCAGTGATGTGGGGCAAGGATGAAGGTGAGGTACATTCCCTGGCTTACTGATTACAGCCCCCGCAGTATTAAGATGCCGTGTCAAAGCACAGTAGCATGTGACACATTTGAGAGAGTTCAGGTTTCCAGTAACTTCAAACATGAGTGCTGAAATAAACAGAACATCACAAAACCCATACATCAAAACTGAAGCTCATTGTTTTACACATATGACCTGTAGAAAGACCACCTCTAACAAGTGCCTGGGACCTCCTGCATGCCTTTGTGTTCTGCCATCAGGTCTCAGACATTCCTCTCCTTCATTCCTTTTGTCCTGATTTATTTACTCAGTTTCACTATCATTATGATGATTATTGATTCTAATTTAGTTCTGTGCATTTTCTAAACTACTAAACTCTTCTATGGAATAAGAAAATCAAGATTATGTTGGAGCCATAGGAGATGCCCTCAATCTATCACTCAAAGCTTATTTACTCTTTTCTATGTACAGTTTTGGTTAATCTCAGTCATCTGATTTCACAACACACAGCAACATAGAAGCCTGAGCTGACAGTGCTGTCATCTGTTGATGTAGCACAGCATATTAAGCTACTTAATAGAAGATGTTGAGTGCACCAGTAAATGAGTCAGCATTGATACCTAGAGCCAGAAAAGAAGGTAGAAACAAGTTAAAAACAAATACAAGCTTGGTATGGTGGTGCACGTCTGTAATCCCAGCAGTTTGGGAGGCTGAGGCAGGAGGATTGCAAGTTCAAAGCCAGCTTCAGCAATAGTGAGGTGCTAAGGAACTCAGTGAAGCCCTATCTCTAAATAAAACACACACAAAAAAGAGCTGGGGATGTGGCTCAGTGGTTAAGTGCCCCTTAGTTCACTCCTCAGTACCAAAAGAAAGAAAGAAAAGAAAAATACATGAAACAGGAGCACAGCAGTCAGGGCCCACATGGTGTGACTTCTGCATGGACGCTGAAAGCCTTTGGTGATTATAGAACAATAGTTCATATTGGTAGGTATAACTATATTCCTTCAACATACTGGGGAGTCTTTGCTCATGAAGAGAGGGATGTTATCACACACTATAGAAAACATTTCATTTGAAGGTAACCAAGTTTTAGAACATAAAGCTTAAGAGAGGAATACTATTCAACTCTCTGGAAAATCCACTTCTCCCCAATACCTCATTCCCAGGCAGTGTTCAATACCTAGATAGTTGATGAACTGGTCTGAGTCCTCCTCAGGTGGAAAACCTCAGGAAAAGCAAGGTAAGTACAGAACTCAGACGGTTTAGAGCTAGGTTGACTCACTGAATCATGATGGGCAGGGAGCAATTCCAACCCACCCAGGGCTGTGCCAAATCCCTGAAGGAGCACTCATTACCAATAAGAAAGGGAGAGTTAACAGCAAGCCTCCAAATTCACTCATCCTCCAGCAAGTGATTACTCATTAGGCCCTCTCAACCCAATGACCTACAGAGCAACCTGACCCCCTCACCGCCCTTCTGTGCGCCAAACTTGGGTTCCCTCAAGGTTCCTAAATGAGAAGGAAGTTCCTGGATGTGTGCTCAAAATTTTTTGGACAACAGATGCTATAGGAGTGGAAGTTATTATATAAATGTTATTATTATTATTTGAGACTTGACTCCTGTCGTGATACAAATCACAGCCCTAGACAATGGCAACCACAAACCCTAGGTTTCCCAGTAGCAACTCTGGCCAATCCATTTCCCACGGAGCCCAGTAAGCAGCAGCATGTAGGGGCTCCAGTTTCGGGAGAAACATCCCTTTATTATCAGGAGTCTGTTTTCACCAGCCAGTTAAATAGAGGTGATCACAGTCTGATAGCTGAACACCACACTTATCACTTCTCAATTACGGAGAACAGAGATTGACTGACTTTTGTTGTTGTTGCTGCTGCTATTTACAGAATTATGCAAAACTTATTCCTGGAGCCACAGTGGGACTGCTTCAGAAGGACTCTGGAAACATTCTCCAGCTCATTATCTCAGCTTATGAAGTATGTATGATACTTTGTAAGAAGTTGGCTTCTTGTTTTGTATTTCTTTAGTATTCACAAACTCAGATGTGTTTTAGACAATGAACTGCACTCTCATTTGTTGGTAAGAGTATTGATCCAAAGAAAATCTCTTTGTATGAATGTAGCCAAAATATTAAAATTGGTTTACTTCATTTGAAAAGTGGAGCATCAGGTAGAAAATCACAAACCTGGACAGAAAGTTGAGATAGTTGAGGTTGTTTTCATAATAACCCACAGCAGCACTGTTCCCAGCAAAATTTTTAAGTTGACTAGAAAGACTCCATGAGTCATACAATCAAGCTCTCTTCGGTCTCCAAAAAGAAAAAAAAAATCTACTTGTAAATTGCCATTTATTGAAGAAGTTATGTAGGGAACCAACTCCAGGGGTTTAATGAGACAAGATCATTTATTCAAGCAAGAATACAGACTCTTGGCTACACACCAAAATACCAAAAGCACACCAGCATGCCACATTCAAGGCTCTCAACTTTAGTGAACCAGGGAAATTTCCATTGGTTTAACAAGTATGTAGGTAATTTTTTTTTTTGTGTGTGTGTGCCTTGACGGTGAGTTAGTACTGAGGACAGAATTCCTCCCTTAAAATGGGATATATACCTACAGGGTTATTGTTTTCCTTTTTTGCCCCCATTTTCTAACTCAGTCAACCTTGCCCAGTTGCCAAATCTTCTTTATTTTGGTTCCTAAATATCATTCCCCTTTATTTGCCTTTAATGTAAAAAAAAAAAAAAAAAGCAAAACCCCACACAGAGGTAGATGAAGCTCTAAATTAGGACGGGCATAGAAAAAGTAAATTTTTAGGAAGCAGTAAAGCTCCAGAATTTGCTTTAAGCAGCATTTCCATAATAATGAACGAATAAAATTATCCTATTTTTGGATGTTTTAAAATTGCAAATAAATGACCCTAGCGAGTATACAATACTCAGCATATACTGAACCAGTGTTTCCTAACTAATGACATATCAGGATCATCTGAGAAGATTTTTTAAAAAACAGGCATACTCAGATTCCTTTGTTTCTAACTTTGAAGAAGTTGAGTGGAAGGTGGAAGCTACACATTTTGGAAAAAAAAACCCTCCACAAAGATTTTTCTGAAAAAAAAAAACACCTCCATTTCACCCCACCAATTTTGAAACTCACTTGAAGGGGAAGGAAGCAACAAATTCTTTTTCAAATATTTCATTTCCTCAGAGAATAAAATAAAGATGTGTCCATTTAAATTCTAAGAGGATGGGGTTTTTCTCACTGATGATCCTCAGAAATTTCTGTTTTCTTAGCTCACATCAAAAATTAATCACCACATTAGCTCATGCTTGAAATTCTTCCAGACAGGAAACCACATCAACAAAACACTATAAAAACCTTCCTCCCTCTCATGCAGTAATTAAAGTTTTAATGTGTAGAATCAAATAAAATTACAAAGCAATCCTTCACTGGATTATAGCATTCTCTGTTTTCTTTAACCCAATACTTTCCAAAGTGTTGGCTACTAACATCTCCAAAGAAATCAAGCAAATTAGAAAACAGTGAATAGTCAAAAATATTTCCCCCTCCCACCTGACGAGTCTATCCATGTCCCTGCTTGCTCTGCCAGAGGTTACGTCCCACTTTATGGTCCCAAGTCACCACATAAGTTACAGTGCAGTTGAACTCAAAGCATTAAACATTTGAATTGAATCTGTGTCCTCATTTTACTGTCCCCAAAATACCAGTAAGTATCCATTATTTTTCTACTGAACAATCTTGGTCTAGAGTTATTGGAACTTTATGATTCAGGGTGAATGAAGTATGTGATCAATCATGACAAAAGCAGAAATTATTTTTCTACTATGTTATTTTTAAATGTATTCTAAAAAAGACTTTAAAATATAGAGACCTACAGACTGAATTTCTTTTTCAGTCTATAAAAAAAGGAAAGACTATATTGAGAGTAAACATAAAATCCATCTGTTTGACTTCTTATAGGGCAGAGGCAGATGTGTTTATAGTTTGTGGCTATAAACATTAGCTGAGTATTTTATGGTGCCATATTGATATTTTTTAAAATTTTAAATACTGGGTGTATACTCATCTGCCTATCTCTTACTAATTTCCTCCCTTTCCAAACCACATAATAAAGGCTCCTGAAATACCAGTGATCCAAAAGGCAAGCTCCTCTACTGGAATTTAAACCCTGGGAAGGAATCCACTGGTTTATTTTGGTTGTCCTGACTCCTAGGCGATGTTCATTCAGCAAATGAATGAAATAATAAAAGATACAAATTAACATGTATGCCCTTTCCTTGGGAAATTTACACTAAAATATTCCTGGTCAAATTTGCAATGATTCTCAATCATACCAATACTGAGACTTCCTTCAGTTAGGTCAGATGATGTCACTTACTGATCCTCATTATGGATGTCACCTATAGACACATCCCTCATTTCTCATTTAGCTCCTGGAGATTCACTATGCATCTCCAATGCTACTTTTGTCTTGATGATTTCAAAATAAACAGAATTTGGAGAAGGTAGGGTCATCTGATTCTGAAGTTAGCAAAATTAAGTTTGAAGCTAAATATGCTTATAAAATGCTATCAATGAAATGGGTATATGAACTCAAAACCTTTTAGATGAATTGAAGTTTAAGTTACTTCATAATATTTTTAAATTAATTTTTATTCTGTTTTTTTATCTTTAATAATTTGGTTTTATGCCCCAAAATATGTACATTGATGTTGTAAGTTTATAAGAAATAGGAAAAGTAAAATGATAAGCTTCTAAGAACAGAAATCCAGTCTCATCCTAGACTTGACTCTACATTAAATGTGCAATAGGCACTCAATGAATTCTAATAATGACTTTAAGGCAGTTTACCCTACATTTTGCACCTCTAAATCTTGGATCGATTCGTTAATTCATGGTGCCTTACAACCACTGCATGCCAGGTGGAAGTCATGACATGGTTTTATTGACAGTTGTGATCACTGTCACTTCAACTACTAGAATGCATTTTTGCTATGTAAGTGCTAAGTTTAATTGCCATTTTAAATATCTTTGAAAACTTTGTCCTATGAGTTGATATTAAGATGAAAGTTATTATGTATGCAGAAATGTACCAAAACAGAGCAGCAGGGTGTAAATCTGATATCAGTGAAGCAAATATTTCTCGTTGGAGGAATGGCTGTAATTCTGAATTTCTTACCAAATTGACAAACAGTTACTTTATGGGACCTAAGAAATGAAGGCACTTACAAGTAAAGAAAACTGTTATAATATTTTATTATCAAGATACAAGCAAAAAAAATTGTCTTTTATATGCCAAACTATGTAATGCAGGAGAATTTGCTAAATGATTCAGAATGGATGGAATTATTTTCAGAGCATTGATAGACTAATGACTATCATAGGTTGTGCAGAACCACATGAGTTATTTTTATCATAGTTTATTATGTGATAATAGCATATCTTATGATTAATGGTGTCTTAAATTCAATATTGATTGTCATTTCCTTGCTTGATTAATTATATGGTAAATTTCCTTTAGATCCAAATTAATTTTATTCATTTATAGTTTAATGACTCAGTTTCCTCTTCTGGTTGTACTTTCTGTTGTGACTTATTTAACCCTTTATGTCTTAATTCAAGGAACTGCGGTCTGAGGTGGAACTGGAGGTATTAGGAGACACTAAAGGACTCAACCTGTCCTTCACAACTGTCTGTAACAATGGCACCCTCTTCCCACACCAAAAGAAATGCTTGCACATGAAGGTGGGAGACATAGTAAGTAGATGGACAATGCAGCTGTATGAAAAAAAATATTCAGATGGTCAGAGGTTAGCTTAGCATACTGGAGCTGGGCTCCTTTCAAGAATTTCAAAGATTTCCTAATAGACACTTTTGGCAAAGCTGATTTCCGCATGACCTTGTTTCACCTCCTGCAGGTTGGTGGCCGGAGGAAGTAGATAATTGTTTTTTTCTTTTCCAGGCTTCATTCAACGTGACTGTGAGTATACCCAACTGTGAGAGAAGCAGGCGCATTATCATAAAGCCTGTGGGGCTGTGGGACACCCTGGAAATACTCATCAGTCCGGAGTGCCACTGTGACTGTCAGAAAGAAGTGGAAGTTAACAGCTCCAAATGCCACAATGAAAACGGCTCCTTCCAGTGTGGGGTGTGTGCCTGCATCCCTGGCCACATGGGCCCTCACTGCGAGTGTGGCGAGGACATCCTGAGCACAGATTCCTGCAAGGAGGCCCCCAATCACCCCTCATGCAGTGGAAGGGGCGACTGCTACTGTGGGCAGTGCATCTGCCACCTGTCTCCCTATGGAAACATTTATGGGCCTTACTGCCAGTGTGACAATTTCTCCTGCGTGAGACACAAAGGGCTGCTCTGTGGAGGTAGGCCACATATAAAGGCATCTCACTGCTATTCAAATATCAGGAAGGGGCTTTGCATCTTTTCTACCTTCAAAGATTCCTGGGCATAGTGGGTATTCTATAAATAATTAATGATCAACTTGGTGGGTTAAATTTTAGATTTAGGATTACTGAATCTTCTCTCGCATTTTTCTTCTGGCTTTTTCTAATCTGTAGTTATCACCCAGGGTCCTCAAAATTGCCTGTGATCTGAATTCCATTATCTTCCAGAATTTTCTGGACAAAGCTGATGGGTGTGACCCAACTCTTAAATGCCTATTGCTTTGCGAAAATAAAAATTAGACTGCTAAAGGGGCATGCTTACAAGGACAAGGAGCACAAGGACACTAAATGGACTCTCATAGCCCCCACTCATTCCATAGATTTCTATTAAGTACCTACTATGTGATATGTATTAGGTTAGGCAATAGGCCTAACAAAAATGAGTAAGAACATAAATGAGAAGCCTATGAAAAGGATGAAAATAGAAAATTTCTTAAGAAATGAAGAAAAGTTTAAAATAGAAATAATTACATTTTAATATTATGTATAGATGTAAAGTAACTAGAGTTTAAGAATTCATTGCCTGACTATTATAAAATCATTCTGATATTTATACACATGTATTTAAGAATGGTCTATGCAGACAAGATTACAAATATCTTAATATATTTTAAAATAATATAAATTTCTACTACAAATGGAATCTTAACTGACGGTTGAATGTAAGCTCTAATGTCTGAGTTTTTCACAGTATGTAAGCAAATGCCTCTTCAAAACAGACAGCCATTATCTCTACAGAAAACTAGGCAAGTTGGGTTTTCAAACCACAGCGTTAGGAACATATAAAAGAGACCAATTTTCAGGGAGGAAAAACACCTGAAAGAAAGGAAGCCACAGAGAATTCCAAGCTTTTTGAATATCATTTGATACCCCTAGGAATCCACTTCCTTTCATTTCTCTGCTGCAGCTATGGCTACAAATGGGATCTTCTGAGAAAATCCACTTTCTCTCACCCCTGTCCACAATACAGAATGAAAAACTTAGAAACTTTGTTTCCTACGCTTATTTTTGTCTTTCCTTTTTTGGCACAGGATAAAGGGGCAGGGGTACTGTCAAACCCAGGACTTTGAGAGTTTGAGGCAAGCACTTCACCACTGAGCGACATCCCAGCCCCTTATTTCCAGATTTTATGGGTGTGCTTCCAAGTCCATAAACTGTCTTCACTTTATGCAGACAGGACACAACCTGGAAGCAAAAAGAAGCTACCCAAAGGCTGTCACCACATCCTAGAAAGAATATATCTGACAGAATTCCACACTGCATTTCTAATACAAGTCTTTAAAAATATATATAAACATTTAAAATAGTTACAATTACTTTCCAAAATATGCTAAATGTAATATAATCTAATAGCTATACTAACACCAGCTGTACATCACCCTTAAAGTCCTGGATCTAAGGAATACAAAACAGCATAAATTGCTCATGTGCTCTGCAGCACTGCACTCCCTGACTGCCTTTCATCTTATTTTATATACAGGGGAAAATGGAATAAACGCAAAAACAGTTGACATGCTCTGTTTGTTGTAGTTACGAAGATCTGACAATAGCAACTTTTTTTTTAATCAAATACAGCAGTTGCTAAAGAAATTCTCTTTAAAGAAAAATACAATGATTTCTTCAGCTAAGCTCAGAAAATTTCACCGATGTTCATTTCCTTCATCCTCTGGAGTACATTATGATCCTCAGCCACAACTGTTTCTATGAAGCTATTTTGTTGATTAGTAACATCACAAAAGATGAATAGTAATTTTATCTTTTAAATGTCTAATGAAAGTAAATACAGCCAAGTGCTCTGGTGCACACCTGTAATCCCAGTGGCTCAGGAAGCTGAGGCAGGAGGATAGCAAGCTCAAAGATAGCCTCAGCAAAAGCAAGGCAACTCAACAAAAGCAACTCAGTGAGACCTTGTCCCTAAGTAAAATACAAAATAGGGCTGGGGATGTGACTCAGTGACTGAGTGCCCCTGAGTTCAATCCCTGGTACAATCCCCCCTCAAAAAAAAAGTAAGTACAATTCTTCAAGTTTGCCAAGTAGTTTTGGAGTATCTACTATGTGCCTGGCACTGTGCTTAGAGAAGGGATAAAAATCTCTGCTCTGAGGAGACACTGCTGCTGCTGTTGCTGCTGCTGATATTTTCAAAGCAGACCATATATGCCCCAGCCTCACAACTTGGACTGATCTCACTTATTTTACCACTAATACACTTGGCAATGTGCTCCTTTTCTGAAGGGCTATTATCACAATGTTCCTTTTCATGCAACTTCTTTCGTCCATCTGCAAGCACTCAGGCATACAGGGCTCCATTGATTTTTTTTCTTGCCCAAATTCCATTAGTCTCTTATATTTTGATTTTTAAGAGACTGGAAGCAGTAACAGAAAAATGGCATTAGAGAAAATACTTCCTGCCATTATTCACTTATACTTGTTTGTCAATGACTTTCCAGAAGAATCTAGCTCTCTAAAAAGATCTTGGTGATTTTTCTGAATCTTTAGTTATCATCTTGCCTCTAAATAAAACTTCTATAGGAAGGTGCTGCCACTGTTGTTGCTGCATGAACACGTGCGTTAAATAATTGGTTGCTTGGATATCAATTAGCAACTTCAGTGACCAGGCTGATGGTTCTGGAAGGTCAGCAGAAAGGAAGGTTTCTAAATTTGAAAGGAGTGCTTTGTTTTTGCTGTGATGGTTCTTTTTTCCTGCTCCAGAATGGGTATTCTAAATTTCTGCAAGTAATTCTTACATATATAATACTCTTGGGCATTCTTGAAACATTTGGAAATGCACATTTCATTTTGTAATATGTATAGATTATATTAATTATTCAGATTAAATTGCAATTTCAACATTTCTCCCCATTGTGAATGTAAGTTTCCCCTTTTGCTAAGGAAGAAATCAAAAAGTATTATAATTCTGAAGATCACTTACATATGAAACTTAAATTGGCTCAAAATACTTAATTATTCTTAGCTTTGAGTTAATTGGCTCAATTATGAATTGCATAGGTTATGAGATACAGTTGGAATGTCTTAATGTCATAGATCCAGATAAATTTTAAATCATCTTTTGTTAGAGGAGTGTGCCCTCCTTAGTATATGTAGAGAGAGAGAGAGAGAGAGAGCAAGAACAAGTTAACATACACACACACACACACACATACATATAGAATATGGATGTACCTGTTCCTACAGCAGCAATGGCAGGAAGTATTTTCTCTAATGCCATATATACATATAATATGTATGTATATATATATATATATATATATATATATATATATATATAATATATGCATGTATAAACATATAACACACACACACACACACACCAGGAACCCAATTTCAAAACGTTTGTGGTTATCTTTGTGTGTATGATTTTGACTGAGCAGAGATTAAGCCGAGGACTCACCTACTCTCAATCCCTTAGGCTCAATCATGAGGAGAGAAAAGTAATCAGCTACAACAGCAAAGTTTGCAAGGATCCCTTACTCCACAGTGAACTTGGCAGTGCCTCTTACAAGTAGAAGCATGTTTCGTTTGTGATTTTTATTTTTTGTACAGTTTTCAGTAAAGGTATAAGAGTTTTAATACTGATGAATACTTTTGCTTACAGGTTCTTGCTACTGGATAGTTTTAAGGAATAACGCTGATAACTAGCACTTATGTAGTGCTTAGTGCTGGGCCAGGCACTGTTATAAACACTGTTAGACACCATCTTAGGTAATACTAAGTTTTGCTGGAAGATCAAAACTTGTGGGGCAAAATGCCTGAGTGCACAGTTTTAAGAAAGTATCAGTTAGGAGACTTTGTAAATAAATGTTATTTGTTTGGAACATCAAATGCCTATTTTAGTATACTGGGCATGGCAGGCACCCCAAAATGTAAGGAGTGGACACACACCATTATCTTAAACACATTTATCATCTCAGAGTATTTCATATACTTTTATGTGGCCAGATCTATAAGGGACTTGCAAGATTAGATGAGACGTTTGTCCACAGCTGGTTTCCGCGTGCCTCCTCCTTGGAATTGTGTCTGCCCCAGGCTTCTGCAGCCACCTTGCTCCTGCTCCCTCAGTCTCTCCTCTGATGGCCTTTTAAATGCCAATGCTCTCCAGAGCTTTTCTCACTCTCCCTGCTCTCCCTAGATGACCTGGTTCACAGTGGCCTCTACCACTGCCTTTCCCTCATGGATGCCCAACCCCAAACTTCAGGCTCATATTCAGCCACCTTTAAGGATGTCCTACAGGCCCCTCAAACTCAACAGACCCAGAGCTCTTTTTCCTCTTCCGCTTTAGATCCAATTATTCATTCCATAATGAAGCACTACCATGTGCCAGGTGTTGGGACACAGCAGTGACCATGAGTTGG
Source organism: Callospermophilus lateralis (assembly GCF_048772815.1). Classification (NCBI taxonomy): domain Eukaryota; kingdom Metazoa; phylum Chordata; class Mammalia; order Rodentia; family Sciuridae; genus Callospermophilus; species Callospermophilus lateralis. The sequence continues at coordinate 340,692 of NW_027516097.1, forward strand.
CTTTCCTTCCAGGTCAGTGGAGAGCCACATCACTCACTAGCTCCCAGCCTGATCACCTGGGGAGGGTGCCATTCCTCTTTGGTTCTCCTTACACGGCTCCTGGTAACTTTGCACCTTACCCTGAGCACAGCAGCCCTCACTCTTCCCACTGACACTATCATTGTTGTTCAGCCCACTGTTCATGGAAATCCTCTCAAATGGTTTTTCTGTCCTGGTTTGACTCTCTACTGATGACAGGATATATCTAGACACACGTGGATCTGTTCAGGGCTCTACCCTTCTTAAAATTTTATAACCTCCAGGATCAAAGCTCTTACTGTAGTGCTCAGCCATCTCACACTCTGACTTCTGGTATTTTGTTGACCTTTCCATCCTTCCCTCTATCACATCCTACAAGCAGCGTTGGCTCCTGACATATGAGACTGCTACAGTTGTTAAGCAAGCCACATGATTCTACACTTTCAGGATTTGTCTTTTTCTTTGCCTGAAATGTAGGTAAAACTCTTCTTTCATCTTCTACCTTCCTTCAGTCCAGGTATCACTTCCTTTGGAAACTTTCCTAAATTTCCAGTTTAATTGGGAAATTTTTGCCCTGTATCCAATACACTGTTTTGTATTTAGTAATAGTAGTATCTATTTGCCTGCCTCCTGTACTAAATTATAAATTCAATGACTTTGTCTTATTTGATTCTCTATCCTCAGGCGTAATATAACCTTTGGCACACAGTATATGCTCAAAGTTTGTTATAAAACATTGAACTTGTCCAACTCTCATTCTATGCCCATGGGACAGCTAACTGGTGAATGCAGAAGTAGGAGATTCACACTGTATCTCATCCTACCAAAATCATTGGAAGTAGATTTGTTCCCTCTGTTTTTTAGATGAGGCTTTCATGATCAATCAGCTTGATGATGTAGAAGGGTGGGCATTCATTCAAACCTGTCTTGCATCTCCATCTTATGTCATAATAATTAGAGGCAAAAAATCAAAATAACAATTAAGTATATATACATATGTACATATGTGCACCAAGTAGCTGCTATAGGTTTGTCTGGATTCTCTCATTTCATCTGGTTATTAATTCTCTCTTCTATAACATCAGGTAATCAAGTGGATCTTCAGTTAGGAGACCAGATCAATAAGCATATGCAGTTAGCAAAACATATTAATAAAATGTCTACACTTACACACACACACACACACACACACACACACACAAACACACACACACTTTTTTTTCTCATTTTGTTCTTCAGTCTTTTTGCTAGTATTTAAAGGCAAAGAGAAAAGATGCCCTTCCCCGCAAGCCTACAGATGTCTTTGACCATGGGTAGCAGAGAACCGAATGCATGTTTTACAGATAACGGAGACTGTGACTGTGGTGAGTGCGTGTGCAGGACCGGCTGGACTGGCGAATACTATAACTGCACAACCAGAACGGACTCGTGTGTCTCTGAAGACGGAGTGCTGTGCAGCGGGCGTGGGGACTGCGTTTGTGGCAAGTGTGTTTGCACAAACCCCGGAGCCTCGGGTCCCACCTGTGAACGATGTCCTACCTGCGGTGACCCCTGTAACTCAAAGCGGTAATGTCTCTATTGCTTTAGTCCCCTTTGTGGAAAACGTTCCTCACAATCAAAGTTCTAAAGACATTTTATCAACTCAGACCTCAGAATGCCTTTGCCGGGTTTGGTCTCCAGGCATCCATTGAAACAAAAACCCACAGGGCCCCTGTGATCCTCAGCCTGGAACAACAGTCAGTCTCTGGCTGGAGGCTTTCTCAGCCCTGATTATCCAGAATCACAAAGTTAACATTTCTGCCTGAGACAACAGGGGGAAGTGGAGCTGATGTCCCACACTGATAACATCTGATGGCCTGTCAGTTACAATACCAGCCACACAGAAGGAAAGCCCTGGAGGCATCCTGCTGACACCCACAGGCAGTCAGTACCTTTTCAGGGGAAACAGACAAGCTTCTTTCTTATCTAGAAGTTCATAGCCTGACCTTGTGGGATTCTTCATATCAGCAGAATCAGGGAGGCAACGAGGCCCAGAAGAAGATCTTAGCTTTCCATTCTGCCTCCATGCTCTTTGGCACCTTTTTGTCCTTGTCATTGTAGGTAGCTATTGTGTATTGTATTTTTTAAGACTATAAGAACATTTTCTTATTTTCCAGGAAGAAAACTGTTGCTTTGATTAGCAACTACCTTCTTCATGGAATTGGGGCAAAATTTGTCAGTCAAGTGTAGCAAGTTTCCCAGAAGCCTGTTAGGGTGTTTCTTAAGAGGTTGGTTGTCACTACTTCTGATACCCCAAAATGGTGACATTTGCATATCCAATGAAAATGGAGTGAGAAAATCAATTTTTTACTCATTGATAACTCACCGTTTACGTGTCAAAACTTCTCTGTCAGTATCCCTGGAAATCTAAGACAAGTGCCAAAAGCATGGGCGCATGAGCAGAATTATTTGAATAGGATCCAATGTAAAGTGTCCCTTCGTGGTGTTCCTTTCATTATTTTTCTATTTCATCTCCTCTGTTAACATGGTTCAATCTTAAATCTGACTTGGAAGATATGAAATTCATACTCAAGTAGTTCCAATTTGGGAATCAGAGTGATCTTGATGTTTACATTAGATGAGTCTATTTTTCCATTTATCCGTGTGTGTTCGCTTATCTAGTAGATATTAAGTGCCTACTGTATGCCAAGAATGGTGCTAAGCCATGGACATGCAGGAAAGACTGAAATAGTTATAGTTTCTACCTTTACAGGTGCTGATAGACCAGTGGGCAAGATAGAGGTTTTTAAAGTAATGACGGTGATGTCTGGATTGCCAGTTTCAGGAGGGGATACAAAAGGTGCTGGCAGTGGGGAGGGGCATCAGACCAGCTGGTGCAGTCATCAGTGAGATGCACAAAGGAGACTTTAAGGGCTTCCACCATCTCCCCCAGACCCCCACCAAGCCACTCCAAATAAATACGTAATCTAGGAAAATGCAATACACTTGCAGAGCAAAAGCGACTTCACAACAAGATTTATAGCCCCACTCCAAATACGTTACCACTCCTAAGTTTTTCTGTAGAGGAGTTCTAGTCCCCCCACTACAAGGGAACTCTCTAGACTAATGTTAGGAAGGTTTGGTTTTAGGAGATGCAGCTTCAGCTGAGCTTACCAAGCACTTATAAGAGTGCACATTTCCATGTCTGGGGGGAAGGATGCAGCGCCATGCATCCCCACGGTGAGAAGGCTTTTGTTGTTTTGGATTACTCCAAGCACCATCTATTTGCAAAATGATTTGCAGCACAAGATTAATTCAGGGTCTAATTTTACTTTGTTCCCTAGACATCTTTAAGGTAGCTTAATTTCCTTATGTCCTTGCAAATACACTTTTCTGTAAATTAATGCAATATTTTATTAAAAAGCTTGAATTAATGAGGATCCAGGCTTAATCCTAAGCTTTTAAAAATGCTCCTATCGACACTTGAATTTATTTAAAAGCATAACAGAAGAGAGAATTATTAAAATAATCATATGTGGCATATATGAAGACTACGAATCATTCTTGGGATTCTGGTTAAGATATAGATTAAATTCAGAACTTTGCCTACTCTCTAATCATATTTATAAATGTAAGCTTTCCCTGGAAAAAGTAAAATAAAAATATAGCTAAATCAAATATCAATAAGAAGCAATCGCTACAGAAAAATGAGTATAGCAGCGATTATCAGGGATGGCTCAGGGAACATTGATTACTGGGTGGAATTCAGAATAATTCAGCAACCTCTTGGATATTGCCTAACTATCTTTCCAAAAGTGACAAAAGGCCAGTGTCATTAGAAAAATACTTTTGTAGCATAATCTACAACCAGAGTATAAAGCAATATTCTAGCTGCACATCTATTTCCACCAACATGAACTGATAAACTCTGTTAATTCTTTCTGTCTGCAGGAGCTGCATCGAGTGCCACCTGTCTGCAGATCCCAAGGCCCAAGAAGATTGTGTGGACAAATGCAAACTAGCGGGCGCAACTATCAGTGAGGAGGAAGGTGCTGCTTGTCTTAAATGGCTTTCATTTCCTTTGCGTGGTTCTCCAGAGACAGAAATGCTATAAATCAAGAGCCTTTCTGGCCTGACCCCATTTGTACCAGGGCATTAGATCACTTCAATTCTTTGTTTAAAAGTGAGTGCATTCTATAAGGCTGAAAACTCCGTGGCTTGGGATTTAAAATCTCAATTGAAAGTCATGGCTGTTTTATTGGACTTCAGCTCTATCGGCAAGAGTGTCAGCATTTCACCTCTCCTTGTGGAGAATTCCAGAATGCTATATTTTCCAAACTAGAAAGAAAGAAAGTTGAAGAAATGACCAAATGTTAAGCCCCCAAACAGTAAATTGCCCTCAATCATCTGATTGCCTTATTTCAAGATAAGATAAAGGCAGCAGTAAAATGGTTTTCCTGATTGTAGCTCCCAGATGCTGGGCAGGTTCTGGTCAATGGCCATTTTTCCTCCTCCTCTCAAAAGCATTCACTTCCCCTCCCCCACATATGGTACACCCTTAATTTCCTTTTCCCCACCCCCAAAATTCAGAAGTTCCTGTCATCTGTAACTGCTAAGCAAATTGTACTCTTGCTTTCATCTGTTATTTTAAATACAGTTACAATAAGATTCTTCATAATGGAAAATATTTCAATCAGTTGCATTTTAGCTAGGAAGGCCATTTTAAAAAATAATTTGTGGACTTTAAAACAAAGAAGATGACTGATTCTGCATAAAGGGACAATCTAGGAGAATTTGGTTTTGTATCATCACAACCCTGCATTTTCATGCTGCTCAGGTAGAATTGCTACTCTGCATGCAATAGCAATGTGACCAAGATCTATCTCAGGTGAAGGGAAATAATCAAGACAATAATTTATGACACTGTAGGATATGTATTTTGAATAGATGGAATTAGAATACGGAAATTAGTCCATTTCCAAAATGGAATAATATAATGACATTTATATTCTTTTGAAAATTACTTGCCTTGTTTCAAAATTAAGAGTTCTGACTGCACAGTTGAATTACCCTATGTGCAGGGATGTGATTAGTGCTCATAAGACCCCTCATCAGTGCTTTTCTGGTGACCAAAGATAAACATGCCAAATAGCAGTAAATGGGACACGATGGTGTGTAACTTAAACAAATACCAAAGTTAAGAACATTAAAGCACTGAGCAAAGCAGCATTTGTGGGCTGTCCACATTAGTAACTAGTACTGAGTCTCAGCATTTCCTTCTAGGTTCATTTCACAGCAAACAGTGGAAATATTTACCAGATGTCTCTTAGAAATGAGAAAAAATTGCAGAAAATGCCTACAAATGACTAGAACTGAATTCACTAGCAACATGGGAAATCAAATGTGCTGAAGGAAAAAGGGATAGAGCCTTAGAAACATGTAAATCGTGATGGCTTCCACAGGGTCGTTACAATGTTAAGTACACAGTTTTCTGAGTAGATTGTCAAATGCTTGGATTTCAGAGGAAGGCCAGTCTTGAGAGGCATTTAGAATATTTACATTATTCTTTTTGTGTATTTGGCCCAGTTATCTTCAAGAGAGGGGGATTCAGGTATTTCCAACTTGGGGGTTGAAAATAATAATTGGATTATTAATACTATTTAATCTGGATGGACTTGAGAGAAAAAAAAGGTATTTGTCAGACTGTAAATTTAAGAGCCACTTTGCCAATGAGCCTTTTTTATAAGCCATGTTTTGAATGAACCAGTTTTGTTATTGCTCACACCTCCTTGAACAGATCACATCATATTTGCTCTTTCACAGGGACTTTTAGCAACCCATCTTTCCCCCACTAGGACATGGAGAATAAAATAAAATAAGCATAACTTTACTAAGTGTGTGAATTGATCCTAAATTGTGCTGTCCGTGACTTGGGCAGGCACATCTAAGAACATGTGATTTAATCTCACTCTTCCTTTTACTGAGTCATGTTAATTTACCCCAATATCCATGTACTCGTAGAGTGTTTCTTGGAACACTAGCTCTGAAAGCATTCAATGGAGAAAAGTACCCATGGTCATATAAATGTTAGAGATGGGAAATTATTTTTTCCCTTTTTTGCCAGACTTTTGAGAGTTGTTGTGCACATTAAATTAAATATGTGTGTGACTCACCAGGAGGGACAAAGAGAGGGATTCCTAAACATGTTTGACCACAGAATCGCATTTTTTTTCCCTTGAGAAACTGTTTCCACTGAGAATTGCTAATTGATTCCAAAACTGAGGGCTTAAAGCACGTGTTTGTCTTGCCTCAGTGGTACAGACAGTTTCCATTTCCACATCCTTCCTGGACCTTCTAGCCCCAACCTCATCATTCCCATTCTCACATTTCTTCCTTCTCTGAGAATGATTTCCTTGGGCCACCAGGAGATCACATTTTCACTGTATTATTCTAGAGCAGCCATGTGGGCACTCACAAAGGAGAGTAAAAAAGAAAGGGCCATTTTTTATGAACAACAAAAGAAAACTTTAACAGCTAATTATGCAAATCTTTCATTGCACATTTGATAATACTTTCTCAATACCCAAACACTACAAATAAGGCTATGTCTAGAGCCATAACAGTTGGGAAAAGGAGTGGTGAAGTAATTAAAGCAAGATGGGAGTTGTGACTCAAAGGTCATACTGGCAGTTCCATTAAAACTGATGTAATCCTGTTCAAGGAAAGTAAGCCTCCCTGTGCTTCAGTGCAGCTATTTAAAAGAAAATAAAAAAGTAGGATTAATTTTACTGAAATGGGTATGATAAGCCATCCCACACATTTCCTACCTGAGAGCAGAATGTTTCATTAAGTGTATTCAAGGGAGCAGGATCGGCCCGCATGGCCAGGGCACAGAGGGAAGGAAGACAACATGGCACTAAGAAAAATCACATTCCTGGAGACTTTAGGAATCCCAGGTGATTGGAGGGATGAGGTAGGCAGCTGTGGGTGAAGACCCTCAAAGGGATCGAAGTATGAATTGTATATGCAGTGTCATTTGCAATCAAACACATGAAATGACAGATTTCACTAATCACATGTTGCCCAGAGGTTCCCAAACCTTCTAATCAGATTCATCTCATTAAACTGCTTATTAAACCACACACTCAAAATCCAAGTGCCCATGTGTATACCAGCCCTTCACATGCAGCCCTGTGCATACCCCCCACCTGGGGGGCGGGCCAAGTCCTCAGAATCCATCTTTTCAAAAACCCCAGGTAATTTAGACAGTCATAAACATTTGGAAATGACCAATCTAGAATGGTTTATAATTAGATTTCTTCATATTCCTATGTAAATAATGTTTTCAATGAGTTCAAAAACAGTTTATTCTCTTCAATCTCTTGTCTAAAATCTTAATTATTCTGCTAAATGTTTACCAGTCCTGTTTTCATGAATAATACAAGGCACACTTCTCACAGACTTTGCCACATTCTTATCTTACAAATTACATGGAAAGACAACAAACAATGACCTATATTTCTATCTTTCCATAGCTGTAGCACTTTTGTACCCCAAAGGGCTATTATTTTTCTTTGTAAGGAGCAGGGAAACACAGGCAGATTCTGTTTCATTAACACCTTGTTGTTTTTAAGCTAATGAGAGAAGTTATAAATGTGTCCAAGATTATTTGGAGTGGTCTCAATTTTATTATTCTGTCTCATTGTGCCAAACACACTAATATCTAACCATATGTCCCAGAAGTTTGGGTTAAGAGCAAATGTTCATTCTACTTCAGGATTCTGAAAAACAGTGTTTGTAATAGTATCATTGAAAAGTCTCCGATTTAGAAGGTAGGGTAACTACAAGGCAACTTTAGGGTTTGTTGTTGTTATTTTTTATTTTTAATTAAGAAAAGGCTACATCTTGGCAGAGGAGCTGAACCACTAAAATTTGTAATAAACAGATTAAAGATTAGCCTTTTACTTTATTTTCAATTTCTGTTGTGATACAATATACTGTCATTCTGGGTTCCTTTAAGTCTCTAGTTTACCCTTATCCTGTTGGACCCTGAGCTACCTAACACTGCGGTCTCTGTTTCCTAATATTAATTTATTTTTACTGTTGTGACAATACTTGGCCAGCAAGCTTGACTACACCATTGTAAAAAGGCCCCTTTAAAAGTATCAGTATCCATTTGGACTGTGCAGCAATGTAATCTAGACATCCTCCCAGATGCTCTCAGCAAAGAGTAACATATAGCCCCCTCATTACCATAATCAGGGCCATTCTATTCCCAAGACAGCTGTGGGCACCTGCCTTGCAGGTGACAGCTGCATTAAATCGGACCTCATCAGACTTTGTCCACAACCTCTTCTTCCCCACAAAAAATCCCAGAGCCTGAGTTCTGGTCCAGGACTCAGCAGCAGGCCAGGCAATAAAACAGAGGTTCGTTTGCTGTCTGTGCTTGCTCTTCAATGTGCTGACAGAATTTAAGTTAGTCTTGAATGTGAAACCAAGGTCAAATTGGTATCACTTAAGAGCCTAATAACCAAAACAATACAATCATAACCAGAAAGTAAGTTCAACGCATCACAATGCGATCAAGAAAACATGATCAGAAAAATACTACATTGCTGAGCTGAGGGGAAGGGAGAGAGAGAAGTCATCACCATTTGAGAGGATGAGTGTGAACTTGATTTTGAAGCTCAGGTAGGCAGAATGCTCCTGGAGACTTACTCTTGGAAAATCCCGTGTAAATCACCTTCCTTGAAATGCATACACAACATGCAGCTTGCATCGTTCAGTTAAGGAGACTTAAGGTGAATCCTGCTGAACAAGGATTAATTATTTTCTAATACAAAAACCCTGCTTCCTCATTATCTATTTCATAAAGTCAAATTCTCCAATTACAACCCTAACCTTCTATTTGTGACTGGGACAGTGGCTTTAGCGGTTATCTTGAAATCAAAGCCATCCTGTGTGATATAAATTCTATTGGAAACACACATCCCCAAAAATAAATTTCCAGAACTGGCCCTGACCCTGTTTTTTTTTTTTTTTTTTTTTTTTCAAAGAGAGAGTGGAGAGACAGAGAGAGTGAGAGAGAACCTTCTTTCTTTTTAATATCTATTTCTTTTTCAGTTTTTCGGCAGGCACAACATCTCCGTTCGTATGTGGTGCCGAGGATCGAACCCAGGCCACACACATGCCAGGCGAGCGCGCCACCGCCCGAGCCACATCCCCAGCCCCTGACCCTGTTTTTAATTCAAAGGTTTTGTATCATACTGGTTTGATGTGTTGTGTGTGTGTGTGTGTGTGTGTGTGTGTGTGTGTGAGAGAGAGAGAGAGAGAGAGAGAGAGAGAGAGAGAGAGAGAGAGAGAGAGAGAGAGAGAGAAAAAGAGAGAAACATGCCTTCGGCTGATAAATGCTTCCTCATTACAAAACTGTCGGCTATTCTTTTATTCTTCCACACAATATGAGTGGCACATCAACACGCCATCCTTCAGAGCACACACAGATGCCCTGATGCATTTTATTATAGTATTGTATTTATCTCTGTGCTTTTGTAGTGGGGAAAGTGAAGGGGAAAAATTACCTCCCTGAGGCATCACACGAGTCCCCTGATGGCTCTAATGACGCCTCTTCCTTCACACAAGCCCTATTTCCTGGGTAGGCCTGGTGCTTACAGACGCCCTGAGGGCAGAGCCCACCCCAGAAGTCAGAAGTCCCTCCCTTCCCACAGCTTTCAGACCTGGAAATCTGGAAGGACAATTGGAAGTCTGGATAGAAAAGAGACAAAATGAGCACCTAGGAAGGGGAAGGGAGGTTAATGCTTCCCACATTTTCCAAGCAAATGGGAAAAAGGAGCCAGTGAAGCCCCACCAGAACTTCTGTGGACACAGGCAGAACTTCTTCATCTTCTTACCTCTGTAGAAATTTTCAGAGCCTAAAAGCACATCACAGTCAAGGAATGAGAGTGGAAGAGCATTCCTGGCTAGAAGGGGCCAACTACTGCTGATGTTGAACCTGTAGGTTCCAGTGTGGAGGATCCAGATCCTTGTGGTTTAGAGGAAGAAAGGGGAGAAGACTGCATTTGCTATAACATCAGTACTACTACTAGTAATATAAGAGCAACTCTAGCTTATGGAGCCCTTACCAATACCAAATGCAAGCTGTCATTCCATATATTTTACATGTATTAATTCACTTAATATGTGTAAACTACATTCACCGTACAAGGCAGGTACTTTTGTTGTACAGACAAGGAAACTGAGGCATAGAGACATAAATAATTTGCTGCATCTTGCACTAATTAAGCACCAGAGCTGGTTGAGGAGTTCCAAATGTTTGGCTTGGAGCCCGTGCCCTTAACCACTGTACTATACTGCCTCCCACTGGCTGTATGATTATAACAAACATGTGAATCACAAAAAATGTTAGATCATCATATCCAACCTAATTGTTTTCAGAACCATATATATAATTTAAAAAATTTCAGTAACCACATGAAAAAGTAAAAGACACATGAAATAAATTTTGCTTTTATCCAAATACTAGCACTTCAACATGAAATCAATATTAAAATTATTAATGAGAAATTTTACATGTTTACAGAATATGTGTTCAAAATCAGTGTTTATTTTACACCAATAGCACAACTTAACTTGGAAAAGCCATATTCCGAGTGCTCAATAGTCACATGTGTTACCAGATTAGTCCAAGCAACAGCATTGAACACTCAGCACCCTAGAATTAGGTGCAGCATTGACCTGGACTCTATAGGAAACATCACACAGTGATGGAGGTGACTCTCACTCCCACCCAGAAATCTAACTTCAGTCTGAGTATCAAAAGAAATGTCAAAGAAAGTATAAAAAGTGAAGATCTCTGTTCTGTAATATTTGCTTTGATACTTGAATCAAAATCTTTGAGAAATACACAGTGCCCAGTGGATTTAGGTTCTTAAAATAATTATCTCTGCTAAGTCATTCCTCTTCCCACTTTATTCCCTTCTGGGGAGTCCTCCTAATTTACTTTCTGTCTTAGCAAGCTTCATCCTGCTTTGAGAGGCAATGCACAATGCCCCACTCTAACCCATTTCTTAACCAAACTATAGCAATATGGGTTATGTTTTTCATTGATATAAGCCCTTTTGCTTTCTTTTCAGGAACTGAGCTAACCTATTAGAGACCAGAACAGGGTCTTTAGATCTTTGTTCTGTAGTAGCTATGTCATTAGCAACTTTTGTTATTTCTTCCCTATCTTCTTATATGGTTTCTACAAAGAACAAAAGGCCAGGCATGCATCATTAGGCCCCTTTTGATTCAGATCAGTTATAGAGCACACCTGAAAAGCAGCATGGCCAGTTATATATACATAAAACTCTCCTCTATGTGTATAATTCTCCTTATCAAAGAGCAATAAGAGTTAGGAAAAACTAAGCATGAATAGCTACCTCCCCCAGAAACCATGGATTTTGTCTCTCTTCTTGCAGAGGGTTGCAGATATTTAATGATCATTTTTATATGGTATTTTTTCCATGAAAGCAAAAGGAGAGCTTAATTATAACATTTCATTAAGAAATGTATCATCTCCTAGGCATAGTGCAAGGATGATTAGTCATTTTGCTGTCAATGAAGGGAGGTACTGGATAATTGCAAAATTATATTAATACTCTCAATAGAGTCAAAATAACATTTCATGAACTCTTCAAGTTGAGAGGACCATACAGAACATCTAATTTCTCTAACTTCCCTGAGGATAAAAATCATTAGGAACACCCTTAATAAAAAAAAAAGTCTGTGGCCTCATCCAAGACCCATTGAATCAAAATCTCAGGCGAAGAGCCTAGGAAGTTGTAGGTTTAATAAACATGAGCACCTCAGCTTATTACCATCATCAGGAAAGTTGAGGGAACAGTGAGCTTTGTTTTACAGATGAGATCAAAGAACATGACTTGATTCTCACAGCTGCTGTTCATCAGATGGGAATCAAACCCAACCCTCCCCACTGTAGGCCAGAAACTTTCCAGGAAAGCAGAGCATTACTTTAGAAGCACAACCAAACAACAACAAGAAAGCCATGTCTTCTATCTGTAAAAAAGGAAGTCGCAGCAAATAGTAACCTTTCAGGGAATAGGTTTTATATAATTTTATAATATGATCTCCTAGACTGCTCTTAATTCAGGAAGATCGATGAAAAGGTGTCTGCAAGCATTACACACACACACACACACACACACACACACACACACACACAGACTCCATTTCTACTTTTTCATGTACTCAGAAGAGACCATCTTTAGTGATTAGGCTATAGTTTTTTTTTTTTCAAGTTGCTTGAAATATTCTATATGCATTAATTGTCACTCTTCTGGATTCTAATTAGCTCTTTTCAAGTCAGCCATCAAGTATATGGTCCTCCTTGGTACCTGCAAGGTGATTGGTTCCAGATCCCTTGCAGATACCAAAATCTGCAGGTGTGTAAGCCCTCTTATGTAAAATGGGATAATATTTGCATATAACCTAAGCACATCTTCCCATATGCTTTAAATCATCCTTGATTACGTATAGTACTTAATACAATGTAAATTCTACCCATTTTTTTTGTTGTTGTTGTTGTTGTTACAATGCTTAGGGCATAGTAGCAAGGAAGAAAAGCCCTTTTATGTTCAAAACAGACACATATTTTCCCCAGTATTTTCAATCAATAGTTGGTTGAATCTTGAACATGCAGAATCCAAGAGCATAAAAAACTGTATACTGGGGCTGGGGATATAGCTCAGTTGGTAGAGTGCTTGTCTCGCATGCATAAGGCTCTGGATTCAATCCCCAGCAACACACACACACACACACACACACACACACACACACACCAAAAAACCCACTTTATATTTATTTACTTTGAATGACCAAACACTTCCTTTTGTCTTTTGCTCTTTTTTAAAGAAATAGAGAGTTATCCTTCAACAAATAACTTGCTTTTTAAAATTTCAGCAAGACCAAAAAGGTGTCAATATTTGCCCTCTATTGTAAGAAATGTATGAAAGGAAAACCCAGTGAAAAAATGTCTTTCCATGATTTGGGGACTGAGCTCAGTGGTAGAGTGATTGCCTAGTATGTTCAAGTGTTCAAGGCCCTGAGTTCAATCCCCATCACAACAACAACCACAACAAAGTTTTTCTACATCAAAACATTGATAGTGCTAGCTGATTCTTATTATAATTTCATTTGTTTCCACAGACTGTCCAAAACCTCTGAACATTCCTATGATCATGTTGGGGGTTTCACTGGCTATTCTTCCCATTGGAGTTGTCCTCCTGTGCATTTGGAAGCTGCTGGTGTCATTTTATGATCGCAAAGAAGTTGCCAAATTTGAAGCAGAACGATCAAAGGACAAGTGACAAATGGTATGTCGAAACTGAGGGCTACTCTCGGTGCAGTGGTCCAGGCAGAAAGGATGGGAGAGGGACTCCACTTTCTTCTGTCTAAAAAAGAGTTTAGGTGTCACATTTTTCCCTACTGCCCTTGTCACAATCCCAATAGTTTTGGTTTCTATTCTGCTTTGGGAGCAAACCTCTTCATCCATTATCTGGCCACAAGTGTCCCTCATGACATGCATTGCTTCTCAGTGCAGTGGGTATCTCCACCACTCAGAAGAGTCCTGTGAAATTCCTCATACAGCAAATTAGGGACATCATGGAGGTATATTCTATTCAGTGCCTCTTCACCACCAGGAGGATCCCTTGGGCTCCATTTAATAACACATAGGTGCTGGATCTACATATTTCCATGAATTAGTTATGCTATAGCTAATGGAATAATGTTAGTGAATAGTCTGACAGTTCATGCCAATTTTCACGGAAATACTTGTTACTCATATAATCGGTTACAAAGCAAAGTTGAGAAGACTTTTTAAACACCAGGCAGTTTTTCTGAATAACATAAATTTTAAAAAGCTACCTGAAAAAAAAAGTATCAACCTTCAAATATATGTACTCAATAGGCATAATTTGTGTCTTCTCTTCACAATAGGCAAATAGAAAACAGGACTACAATTTTATGTGTTTCTATTCCACAGGAGGATAATTACATTTCTAGAGACCCCTAGAAACAATTTCATGGTTTTAATTTAATCTCTCTATCTCTAATGGTGTGTCTAGCTATCTAATAGCAATTATCTTACATTGCTGAGTCTCAAAACAGTGACATCACTGGAGAAATACAGGCAAACACAATGCTCCTTTGGGCTCATCTGCCCAAATAAATTGATGCTAATGCTGTTTTCTCTGAGCCTATACAATATTTTCAATTTCTAAAGCAAACAGAATTTTCCCTTTTGCATAATTTTATCTCAATAAGGGATATCTATATTTTAGGCAGTTATATTTTAAACTAATCATAATATATGATGCAGGACCAAGGACAATGAAAATTTTTATCTACTTTATCTTCCCATTAAAAATGCCTTTGGATACAATAACCAAATGTGATGTATGTATCTTCTTTGGATCCTGATTTGCACAGTCCAACTATAAAATATGTATTTTAAAACAACTGGGAAAAAGATAAATAACACTAGATATTAGAATAATAGCAAGGAAATATGCTTAACTTGATCAAATACCATTAGGCATGATGTCTTTACTAGAAAATATCCATCCTTTTTAGAGATGCAAACTGAAGTATACAAGGGCGAAAAGAAATGAAGGCTGGGATCTGTTTTGAAATAATTCAGCCTAAAGAGAGGGTGGGAGGGAGAGATAGTAAAAGTAGTTTGGGCAAAATCTTGATAACTGTTGGATCTGGTAATGGGTCTTTGGAGGTTTGTTAAATAACTTTCCTCTTGGCATATGTATGGATTTTTCACAACTGAACAAAACCCTTCAGGAAAGTAAACTATGGAATAATTGATCCATCCCTAAGAATGTAAAATGTGACCTGATGGTTTATCTTGGTGACTTAGAACATAGTGATAATGAGGCCAAAGTTGTGGGATAGTTAACTTTGCCTGATACAATGGCCACAGATATCAATCTTAACTTTCACCAACTGCCAAGTAAATGCCTGGCAATGGTCAGAAGGGTGAGCAGGCAAAACAATGTGGATAAGTCAGCACAAAGAGCAATAGCAGCAAATAGTTGGACAACTATCAGCCCTGTAAAGTAGTCTTGGTGTCCCCATTTTGAAGATATGTAAACTGAAGCTGAGAACGATTAAGGGGCTTCCCAAACCTAGCTGCAGGTGGAACCCTAATCATTAGTTGTTCTTCCAAACACAACCTTTTGTTGATCCTCCTGGAAATAACAAGAAAGTGTTTCACAAACAGGCAGTTGGGCAGTTACATGATACCAACCAGCATGTTTTAATGTTCTTATACCAAGGCATGAGTGCTGGCAAATGATTAATATCTTTAAAATAACATTTTAATTAACAGTTAATTTCCCTCAAAACATAAATTGTTCTCCCTCTGGATGTAGAACATGACTGCAATTCAAATACCAAATTTTTGCTGTTTCTTCAACTAAAATGGGACAAAAACATGCATTAAACAGATAAAAACATAAATGAAAAAATATCATTCCCTTGTTCTGTCGAGTTTCCTTGAATAACAAATGTGTGATGTTCCTGACTAGATAATGATGGAAATAATTATTCACTTGGATGCAAAAGAGGTTTAAATCAAATAATTCAGTTCAAATTTCTCTAATATATCCTCCTAGAAAAAAAAAAACTAGTGTTCCTCAGTGCATATATTTTAATATCTTCAATTTAATTCAATTTTTATATAAAACCTATTTTTCCCCAAGAATTTGACTGATCTTTAAAACTGGGGGACAAAAGGGTCAGTAGGGTCTCCTGTATCCATAGGGCCCCATTGGACTCTTAAGGTGACAAAAGTTAGGACAGGAAAGTCTTCACTCTTGCTTCCTGAAACTTTTTATCATAGCTGTAAAGAAAGGTTACCTTTTTATTATACTTATAAGCCCCCTTGCATATTCCTTATGAAAACACAAATGGAAGATATTTAAATTTATCTTTGATGAGACATTTTTTTTTCTAGGATAACAAGTCATTAACTTGAGGCAAAATAAATGTTCAGGCTGACATTTCTTGCAGTCATGGATTGATTTTGCACTTTGCTAAGCAAATCAGGTCTGCTTTGGGCAGTTAGGCGATCATTATGAAAGCTGTGGGTCATGGCAGAATTTTCTTATTACCACTTTTTTCCAAGCTTGAAAAAAATGTGCCATTGCTTTTGCAGAATACACAGCCTAAATTAGAACCCCAATATTCCTTAGGGGAAAATCAGCCTGGTCACTCCAGATGATTAGGAGAAAACTGTCTAAACGATGGAGTGGAGACTCTCCCGAAATGGGGAGGACCCAAGTCTACATTTCAGTTGGAACTCCAGGCAGGGCCACTGCAGCCTGCACAGCACAAATGCAGGCACATCTGGTGCTGATGCCCCTATTTGCACCCATTCTCCTGGGCTCTGAGCATCAGCTGAGGTCAAGAACTGCCCCATTATACACACCTCTGACTGCAACAGGGACTTCCTTGTGCTCCACCTTTATACTTCCTCCTCAACCTCCTTCAGTAATGGAGTCCACTTTACCCATCATCCACCCCCCAACAAATATCACAGACCTAATTGTTTGTTGTTGATGTTGTTTTAAAATACAGAATAAAAACTGCACAAAATTAAACATTCAACTAAATATCTACAAAATAACATTATTCCATCAATTGAAATTCAAATCCCCCCCACCTTTATAGCACAAAAAATTCTAGTTATTGTGGAATGTGGATGCATTTTAATATGTTCAAGATGACATGGGGTAGGACCTACAAACAAGCGCTTGGCCCTACAAAGGTCTGGCCCTGCTCATAGTCTATTTATTCTTCCAGAATCCCTTTTCTATTCAATAAGTTTCCTTCCTTCAGCAGAGGCTCTGCCCTTCATTTCCAGCCTGCACCTCTTAGGTTTTCTACCTTGCCTCTTTAGCCAGGTCCTTTGTTCTTCTGAAACCAAGTAGATACTAGTGTTCTAAACATCAAAGAATTCCATGCATGATTTTTGTTTCCAAATGAAACTCTACCATCATCAGAGACCACATCAATCTGCCATTCACCCTCAAAAATTCCAAGGTTTTCAGGAATAAGGACTTGAGATCCTTCAGAATTATCCAGGCTGAGATCAGAAGTAGGAACAATACAGCAACCTGACCTTCACCCTCATCCACCAGCAGCCAAGCTACCTTTTCCTATTTGCCCTCAACAGAGAGAGCATCTATCTCCAAAGGCACTGTGTCAGAGGTTGAGCCACTGGGTATGGGTCTGACTACTGCTCACAAACAAGGCCCTGTAGCAAGTCCAAAGGCAATGTGTAGAAGAGGTCAGGGAATGTTTTTGTTTTGCTCAGTTCTTCTGAGAGCTGAAAGAATGTTCTGAGATAGCCCTGCACAGTGGCACATGCCTGTAATCTCAGCAGCTCAGGAGGCTGAGGCAGGAGGATGGCAAGTTCAAAGTCAGCCTCAGCAATTTTGAGGTGCTAAGCAGTCAGTGAGACCCTGATTCTAAACAAAACACAAAATAGGGCTGGGCATGTGGCTCAGTGGTTGAGTGCTCCTGAGTTCAATCCCTGGTACTGGAAAAAAAGAAAAGAAAAGAAATGTTTTGAGATAGCAAATACAATCTTCTTTTTTTTTAAATTTATGTCTACAAAATATGACTATCTCTACAATTCATGGAATAAAGAGACCAATGTAACTCAGAGATAGTATCTGGACTTCACACATATGGGTTTGGGAATGTTAAGACTTCCAAAGCCCTATCAGAAAATATCTTTATAACTTTCTTCAGGATCTAAATGAAAAGAAACTTCCAAATTTGAAGAAAAGTTATAAGTAAGAACTAATAAGAAGAGGCAGCATGCATTGAACAGTTAGTATGTTTAGACACAGTGCAATAGGATCTTATCTCATGGACGGAGTAGGAAATTTGTTAATCCTTCTTTAATAGATGAGCACACCAAGGCCTAAGGTTGCTTAAGTAAAGTCACCTTGTAGGCTGGGTTTGAACACAGACTGTCTGATGCCAAAGCCTGTGTGTCAACCTTGGAAATTAGGAGAGAAGACACTGTACCTCACAGAGATCCCTTGCTCCTGCCTAGGACAGCTCACAGGCTTGGTCCTCTGATCCTCTGGTTACAGCACCACTGCTGCAAACACATCTTCAGCCTCAACAGCACAGCTGTTTTCTCTGGGCATGGACTCTCAATCTCCCAATGACCCCAGGGGCCAAGCCATTTTGTGCTATCTGCCTTCAGACCACCACTCACTTGTGAACCCAGGTTTTACATACCAATCACTTGCAGTCATCTGCTTTACACTCAGTTTTGTCTAGTAAGCATATGCCAGAAAGTTCTTCTGCTCTCCAGAGCAAGTGTTAGCTGTCCAGGGGATCTGTCTGTGCTCCTTCCAAGCAGCTAGCTGCTCCTCCTTCTCAGTTTTGATCTCATTTACACAACGTTATCGCGCCCTGTCTGATAGCTCACCAACAGCAGCTTCAAGAGAGATACTATGTCATTCATATGTGTTATGTTTCTATCAGTTTCACTTTTTCCACTGTTCACATTACCTTACCTCTCACTTTTGGTTCACCAATTGGTGTTCATTCTGCCCATTCAATGCATATTGAGTACCTGTTATCAGCTGAACACTGTTTTCACTGGGTAAAACAGGCAACAGAAAATGTAAACATGTTTTCTATCCATAAATCAGTGTGTTTCCAATGAGGGTAAGATTTTTAGAATGCCCATGTGGAGGGCTGGGGGTATAGCTCAGCAGTCAAGCACTTGCCTAGCCTGCTCGAGTCCCTGGGTCACACACCCACTGACCCCCCTCCCCTTACACACACAGAATACCCATGTGGGACTAGTTTCACCTATTAGAAAAAAAGCAAAGCTATATAGCAACCTGCAGTGGCACTGCCATAAATTTGAAAATGCTAAGAGTATGAAATATCAAATGAATCAAAATTATTCCAATAGCTTCCAAGATTGAAATTGACTCTCATCTTCCAATTTGAACTATAATAAAAATACCTAGAAATATTAAAATAGTATCATAACAAAGTGTGCAGACTTTCATCTGAACTTTTTTTTCTTTTAGGGAACAAATCCACTGTACAGAGGCTCCACTAGTACTTTTAAAAATGTAACCTATAAACATAGGGAAAAACAAAAAGTGGATCTCACCACAGAAGGCTAGACGTGTGGGAAAAGTTGGCTTCACTGATGTGAAATGTTAATGCACTATTTTATTTTCCTTTCTCTGTTGCTTCAAGAAGAGGTTGGCCTAATATAATAATAGGTCATTTGGAGATCAGCCATTCTCTGTATGAAGGTGAGACACTATGTTGACAGGTTCAAAGTAATCAAGAAGAGGAATTTCCTTACATAGAGGTGACTTTGGGGATCATTTGAGGAATACTAACTCTGTTGCATTAATGTTTCAAATAATCATCAAAATGATTCATGGGGGCCTGATTTGCATTTGAAAAATGTTGAAAATTAGAATCGCTTTTGTTTCAGGAGTACAGCTACCTAAAGTCTTTGTCCCAGCAAAGTTACAAAGTCCATACGCTTGTATTGTGTACCCACACTTGCAGTAATTCTAAACTTGAGGTAAATCCATCCTAAAGGAAGTTTTATTTTAAAGCAGGAGAATTGAGATTCTGATTTCACTTCAGTTGAAAGGATTCATTTCTTCCACAGATATCCCAAATTGTAAGATTGATCATTTCTGTGAATTTGTATGCACCTGTAAGTCAGGTACACAAACAGACACTTTGCTTTACAAATGAGGAGGAAGTAATTTATAAATTAAGTCACTAGTAAAACCAAAAATAATAACCCTACCATTTAGCTTATTTTTAAATTACCTGGAAAATAATCTATGCTCAGTTTCCTTCTTGTCCTTGAGTTTTCAAACTGTTGCTTCTCCCTTATTTCTCAATCATCTTACTCAGTATCAGAGTCTCCTAAACCTGTAATTGTCACATGAGAGTTTTCATTTCTTTTTGAAAAAATTACCTTAAATGGTTATCTTCTTCAATGAGAGTTCCAGAAATATAAAAGGAACATGGGGTAAACAGAACAAATGTTTAAAAGGCTGTAAATCAAGCACAATGAGAGTACACAACTCCCTCATGAATTGCAGAATGTTAAATCTATGTTCTTTTCCCATCTGCATTACCCAACGTGCACATTTCAGCTACGTGTGGTTGATGCACACCACACATTTAAGAAGTAAGATTTTACTTACAAAATACACGGGGACAATTAGGGGTCCATCGGTTGATTGGCAAGATGGCCTCTGTAGGATGTTATTCCTTATGGTTTCTGCTGTGTCAGAAAGCACTTTCATCTTAGTTGATCCTTGCAAGGAAACAAAGGCTCAGAGGATGAGTTAGAAGAACTGGGATCAGAATTCACATCCTTTTACTCCAAGGCATTTCCTCCTTCCACTGCATGGGACTGCCTCTTTTGTTGTTAAAATGATAGAAACGTTGTATTAGTTAAGCAATAACATTTGTTTGAAATGTACTAAACAAATAGCAGTTACAGCACTGGAATCCAGGTGAGTTGTACTTTTGTGCAATGTTTATTAGCTTTGATTAAATTGTAATGAGAAGTCTTTTAGAGTTCCTTACATAGTGGAGGCTTCATGGTTGTCCATTGAATTGCCAGTGTAATCTCCAAGTTTCTTCAGTCCTAGCAGATTGATGTGTGTACATTTGATCACTTGGAGACCCCCCCCCCCAAATCCCAGTTTTTAAAAAACTAAGGTAAATCATACATTTAGGGAGGACTGGGCTCTATGAGAAGTATTACTGAACAATCTCCTTGGACATCTGAAGGACTGATGTGCCACTCCGTTATTGATGGGGACGTCTAGAGCAACCTGCAGTGGCACTGCCAGTGATGCGGCAGTAGCAGTCCTCTGTACATGAGACTGCTTGTGCTGTTTTGTACAATTACTGAAATGAGATTTTTAGAAAATAGAAGTTTCCTTTGTGTGTGTTTTAGGGAAGAATCTGCTCATTCTTTATATGTGGTTTTGACCCAAGGCAGGACCTTGAAAAGGCCAAAACATTAACAGTAGTACTTCTATTCATTGAAGAGTTTTGTTACATGAAGATAAAATGGTTGCTTTGTAAGTTGTTGTATTTTGTGTTGACATAAATAAACGTGGTAATTTAAACAAAGACACTTGGATGATGATTCTTTTCATTCACTCAGCAAGAAATCTGAATTTCTGGATATTTCTGTGACCTACTCTGACTGCCTTGTTGATTTCATTCTAGGACCAAGAAAAAGAGCAGGAAGAGGCAGCCACAGAAGGCAGGGGGCATCAGAAAATGGAGTAATTGCTTCCCAGTGACAATACTTACACCATTAGCCTTTGGCTGGACACGACTCCATGTTTGTAAAATCAAATTCTTTAGGGTTAGTGTTCTGGGCTGAAATATGTCTCTCCCCAAGATCACTCCCCACACAACTCATGAAGTGTTAATCGCTATTATCTTAGTTTTGACTGTATAACTGGAATAGGGTCTTTAAAGAGATAATTAAGTTAAAATGAAGTCCTAGCGTTGGGCCTTCATCCAATATGACTAGAGTTCTCACAAGAAGGAGACAATAGGCCATAAACAGGTAGAGAGGGACCAGATGAAGACACAGGGAGAAGATGGCCACTGCAGACCAAAGGAGAGAGGGTTCAGAAGAAACCATCCATTTGGATACCTCAATCTCTGACTCAATGGCCTCTAGAATTGTGAGTAAATAAATTTCTGTTATTTAAATCACCCAGTCTATGATACTCTGTTGTGGCAGCCACAGCAAATTAATGCAAACAATACTGTTTTTCTGGGCATCCATTGGGTATATTCCATGGTGCTATGCCCACTTTCTGCATCAGGAAAATTAAGTACAGAGAGACCAAATGCTCACAAAGGAAGTCAGTTGTTGTTGTTTTTGTTTGGTTTGCTTTTTTGGAAAGGCCCATTCCTTACTAAAGTACAAGGTGAAGTCAAGAGCACTTACTCTCTGAAACAAACTGTTTCTTGTGAACTAAAGGCCAAGAGTCTAGAAATTTAGAACCTGCTCTCATTTTGAAAATTAGCTTCGATTAAATTGTAATGAAAAGGCTTACAGAGCTCATTACATATTGGAGGCTTCATGGTTGTCCATTGAATTGCCAGTGTAATTTCAAAGTTTCTTCAGTCCTACCACATTGATGGGTGTGTACTTTTGAGAAAGTCACTTTACATTTTAATTTTTCCATTTGTGAGATGGTGGCAATGTCCATCTCTTCTAGCACCTATAATAATCCCTGACACACAGGGTCTCAATAAATTTATTCAACAGATATTTATTATCTACGATAGGCCAGACATTGTTCTTACAATTATGGGAAGATTGAACACTGAACAAAACAAGCAATCTCTGTGCTTCCAAATGAGGGAGATGATAATAAATATGTAAGTAGACAACATCAGAGTACTAGACTCAGTTTCTGCATGTCCCCCACCCACTTGCTGCCCCCCAGGAATATCCCTGGAGCAGCCCCAACTCCCACAGTCCTCTTGATAGTAAACTCCCAGCTTCTACCTCACCCCTCACAGGTGGAGGAGCTGTAGGAGTTCCTGTGCCCCAGTGCAGAGTGACTTTGCTGGTTGCTGTGCCAGTGGACCAGTAGTACAACAAGAAATGCAAGGGAATTAGCAGCCCAAGGAAGGACCACGGATCCTTAAGAGACAGAGTGGGAAGGAACCAACAAATGAGTAGGAGCTGAGCCACCAGCACTCATCAGCTTCCTAATACATCATTAAATATTTGCTTCCCCTCATTCCCTGCTTCCCTACCCTTTCTCCCTGGGATGGCCCCTCCCAATCATGCATTAAAATACAACTTTTCTTCAGGTTCTTGTTTTACAGGGCCCCTAAGCTAAGACTTTCTAGCAGTCCTAAGAGCTATGCAGAAGGTAGAGCTAGATAGGACACTCCACAGGGCCCTGGAGAACACGCCCTAGAGTTGAAACCTGGGCAGGAACCTGCATAAGGAAGGGAGTGAGCAAATACAAGGGCCCCAAGAGGGCAACATGGTCATATGTAAAGAAGAGCAAGAAAGTCAAATGGAGGATAAGGAATAAATATGTGCTAAATATTGAATCTGATGATTAAACTGAGCCATTAAAACAAAATACCACTTTTTAGACATGGTGCTCTGAGTTTCTGGGAAGAAAGCCTTTATAGTTCCTAGTACCATTGCTCAGTGATTGCGCTCACAGGGGCGTGGATGAAATTAGTTGCCAAGTGTGTTGCTAGAAAACATTCTAGTGTTTTTATTTAGACACAATACTTAACACATAAGGTGACCTGATCCCTATTTACACTTGCATTAAGTAATTGATTATCAAATGTTATGTGACATCCTCAGAAAATGTTAACACCTAAGCCTTCAGAGCCTCTTCTTTCCTTTACACCCAGAAAAGAAAATGTTAAAGTTTGTTTGGTTTGGGGGGGTAGTGGAGAGTGTTTTGGTCATGATGACTCTTCAGTCACATACTCTTTTCTTGTAAAGGATGCGGGTGAAAAAGAAAAATCAAAATCTCAAAAGAAGAATGAATGTTAGCCTGATGTGAACAGAAAAGCACTGAGCCAGTGAGGAGAGAGAAAAGATACAAGAGTCTATGGGAGAGGAGTCAGGAAGCTCTGGGGAGAAGAAGGTAGAAAGTTCAGGCAGCAAAAGATAAAGGGGTGAGCTTGAGAGTGAGACCTCTGGGGAGAGAGGGGGCTGGCTGTTCAAGTCTGCTCCTCCTTCCAGAGCTGCTGTTCCCTGGCCACCACAGCCTGCTGGAGCTAGCTTCAAAGCAAGAGTGACAAGGCCCAGCTAGAAGGGAGTTTCAGCTATGAGAGTCCATTTGGTGGACTTAATCTGGCTCAGGTTTCCCCTTCAAGATCCTTCAACACCAGAAACAATTGTGTCCTACTCTCGCAAAACCCTGCAAGTAGCATGTATCAGACCCAGAATCCTCCTTGCTTTAATTTATTTTTTTCTCCTTCACCTCACAGTGCCCATTAATTCTAGTGCTCCTTGAAGGGACTTGGCACTAGAAAAACAATCCCACCAATAACACTCCTCAAGTGCAAGAGAGAGTCGACCTTTAGAAAATACATTCATTTAAATGTTGATGATTCATAAAGATTCTGTATCGTTCACATTCCATAGAAATCTAAATGGAAAAAAAAATCCCCAGAGAGCAAAAGAAACAAGGATTGAATGAAATGTGATAAATAGAAATGCTCCCTTTTGTTAAATTTCATTATCCTCCAACAAATTCAACATAGCTAAAAGGCAAGAAAATGTGTTTGTAGCTTCACGGTCGCTCCTTTAACAGAACAGTTGGGCAGAGGTGCACAGGCACTAATGAGTGAGTTCTGGATGCGGCTTCTGCAGCTGGGAGGGTGGGCAGCCATGGGATCAACCCACAGCTTGAGCCAAGACTCCTCTGGGCTGTGAGCAACAGGGGGCTAAATGCCACCCCTCGGGGCTGGGGATGTGGCTTCGGCTGGAGGTTAGGCTCAAGCAGTAGCTCTCTCGCCTGGCAGGCGTGCGGCCCGGGTTCTATCCTTAGCACCACATACAAACAAAGATGTTGTGTCCGCCATAAAATAAATATTAAAAATAAATAAATAAAAAAAATAAATGCTGCCCCTCTGTGCTTTGGAGGCACCTGAATAGGAACCCCTCTAGAGGTGAGAAACTTGATCTTCTGTTCTTTCCTGCTGGTTGCACAGAACTCAGGAATGAGCCATATAACCCCAGAGCTTTCCCACCCAATAGCTTTCCAATAGCTTTCCAATAGCTAGGCCCTGGGAGACCAGGCACGGATTGGACCCACGCACATTTTTTGGTGTCAACGACAACTGCAAGGCTTTACAAATCTCACAGCGGATCTTGTTCTGTTTGAAATTTCAACTGACCTTTGCGATTTCCAGGTATGTGTTCTAGGAAAGGACTTACTACTCAGATAGGATTCACTTTTTCAGCCTAAAATGTATTTACATTCATCATCTTGCACACCAATCAATCTGTTCCAGGTGAATACCCAGAAATATGGTATCATGAAATGCTATTGTTCGTCAATAACTGACTAGGTGAAAAGTCACTGTCTTTATTTCTATCAAGTTGACTTTGATATACTAAATATAGAGGAGTGTGTGTGAGAGAGTATATACACATACAGATATTTCTTATTTTTATAGTTATATCTTAGTATTAAATAGCTTGCATGGTTAGAAAAAAATAGGTAACACCCATTGTTCTAAATACAGTACTTTTGCATGCTAATTCGCTCAGAGCTCACAATCACCCTAAAGGGTGGCATCATTATCTCCTGTTTTACAACCAAGGAAAATGAGGTACAGAGATGCTAAGTGACTTCCTCAGGACACAAATCTAACAAGCTTTGGAGTGTCAAATGTAGCCTGACACTAGTTATACTGATAAGGACAGGTTTTAATCAGTAATACACTATGGCAACAGGGAAAAATTCCAGCATGAACTGAATTCAAATTTTCATTTTTTCAAAGACAACTGAGCATTTTAAATGGAGAGTGAGCTACTAGAGAGGGCAGTGTATGGGTACTCAGAAGAGTTGAGGGAAGTGGGAAAAAACCACAAGCTGGAAGGGTGTTGGTCCATGTGAAACCCACATGTGTTAATTAACTGAAACTAGACTCTCCTCTCCCCCTCCCATAAAGGCTGAGAGACAGAGACCTTATCTTTAGGTGTTGGCTGAATAAACATAATTCTTTTGGCAGTCTTGAGAATTCTCCGGAAGGCACTGTAAGAACTCTTAGGGTTATCCTAGGATGTGGTCTTGAGCTGTTAAAAACTATGTTAGTGTTGGGTCCGGTGGCACACACCTATAATCCCAGCACTTCAGGAGGCTAAGACAGAAGGATCACAAGTTCAAAGCCAGCCTTAGCAATGGTGAGGCACTTAGCAACTTAGCAACTTAATTGCTAAGCAACTCCGTGAAACCCTGTCTCTAAATAATATACGAAATAGGGCTGGGGATGTGGCTCAGTGGTGGAGTGCCCCTGAGTTCAATTCCCAGTACCCCCAACTCCCCCCCCCAAAAAAAAAATAAACTATGTTAGTATAGTGATAAAGTCTTTAGAGGCCTGGTTGAAAGAAGAGTTCAGAGGAGCCAGCCTAAAGTTTGGTCAAGGACAGAGGCCAGTATTTGAACCAAAGCATCCTAGATCTGAAATGCATACTCTTAACTACTCTGTACACTATCTTATAAATTCCAGTTGAACATGTAATAATGATAAAAGCCACCATTTGTTGACTATCTGTTATAATAACTATTATGAAAGCATATTATATATCTTATCATATTTATGTCCTAGAGGCTTATTTTGTTTTTCTCCACTTTCCAGAAACCGAGGCTTAGAAAGCTTGAGGGATTTTCCTAGAGTTACTATGTTTGTAAGTGATAAATGTGAGATCTGGACCTGAGCACGTCTCCCTCCAAACTCCTCAGTCTTTAGCCCTGGGTAGCCCCTAGAGGGCTCACCTCTGCTATGCCCCTTCTGCATACAGGAAGGTGCTACTATTAATCTGCTTGGAGGTATATGTCGTAACTTACTTTCCCAGATGGAGTAATATATTTGCCCTGGTCCATGTAAACTTCACCACAAGATCAGGATGAAATCGACTACAAAATAAAGGCCCTTCCAGGGCATTGGGATCTAACCAACCAAGTAAGGAAAACTCAATTCTCCTTCTATAGCCCCATCTGCCACCCTTTCCATCAGATGGGTCCCCCTACTGTACACTTATGTGTGAAGTTTTATCTCCATATCTTGAGTCCTAGGGAAAGGTTCAGGTTATTTAGTGGGGAGGAAATCTTAGCACAAAGAATCAGCCCTCAGCAGCAAAGACTTCGATTGGCACAATGGCATTTCTGGAAATGCTGCTGTCTATATTCAAATGGATGGAATCCATTGTCTGACAGCAGACTCCCTCCTCCTGTGGCATCCTTCCCTTTGGGGGCTGGTGCTTGTGGAAGCAAAGTGAGCACCAGCAGAGGGGCCTGGCCTGCTCCACCTGAGAGAACTTGAAGGAAAAAGTGGACAAGGTACCAAAGACCAGAAAGCCTTCTTTGCCAGCTGGTTAATTAGAAGAGGGACTCGAGTGGGAATGGGGGTATGGATGATGACAGTGTACCCAGAAAATGATAATTGTGGTATATAAAACTCTCCAATGTAGGTAATTCCAAAGCCTTTAATCTTTACTTTTTTTTCTCCCTCAAGCAAACTACTGGAGGCACAAACAGAAATTGTTCTTTTTTTTTTTAATTTGGATTTTTTTTCTTTTTTTTTTTTTTATTGTTGGTTGTTCAAAACATTACATAGTTCTTGATATATCATATTTCACACTTTGATTCAAGTGGGTTATGAACTCTCATTTTTACCCCGTATACAAATTGCAGAATCACATCAGTTACACTTCCATTGATTTATATATTGCCATACTAGTGTCTGTTGTATTCTTCTGCCTTTCCTATCCTTTACTATCCCCCCTCCCCTCCCCTCCCCTCCCCTCTTCTCTCTCTACCCCCCTCTACTGCAGTTCATATCTCCCCCTTGTATTATTTTTCCCTTTCCCCTTGCTTCCTCTTGTATGTAATTTTGTATAACCCTGAGTGTCTCCTTCCATTTCCATGCAATTTCCCTTCTCCCTCCCTTTCCCTCCCACCTCTCATCCCTGTTTAATGTTAATCTTCTTCTCATGCTCTTCGTCCCTACTCTGTTATTAGTTACTCTCCTTATATCAAAGAAGACATTTGGCATTTGTTTTTTAGGGATTGGCTGGCTTCACTTAGCATAATCTGCTCTAATGCCATCCATTTCCCTCCAAATTCTATGATTTTGTCATTTTTTAATGCAGAGTAATACTCCATTGTGTATAAATGCCACATTTTTTTTATCCATTCGTCTATTGAAGGGCATCTAGGTTGGTTCCACAGTCTTGCTGTTGTGAATTGTGCTGCTATGAACATTGATGTAGCAGTGTCCCTGTAGCATGCTCTATTTAGGTCTTTAGGGAATAGACCGAGAAGGGGAATAGCTGGGTCAAATGGTGGTTCCATTAGAAATTGGTCTTTTTAATTTAAGATTACCATGAGCTGATTAAGGAGATCTTCTTAGACTGCCATTCTGTGCAGTTCCCTGCCTTTAAGTTTTAACCTCCTATTATCAAAAAAAAAAAAAAATCAAAACAAAAGCTGCATATTTCAATGCTACTGATTATTTCATAATCTTTTTTATTAATAAACATTTTACTTCATATTCTCCTCTTTAAAATAAAAATTATACCCCCTTTTTATTCATCTCTTTTTGTAATAAATAACTGCATTCTATTATACTCTACAGAATACTATCAGTTTTATAAATATTACAGTGGGAGAATAAAAATTTAAATTAAGTAGACTGTTAAATATATTTTGCTTACTTTCAGTATATTAAATATCCATTTCATTGATTTCAAGAAGTGAGTCATTTTATGGAATCTTTTTTTTTTTACTAAGAGATGGAATAAAAAAAGATATAAATAAAACAAGATTGAAAACAGTGAACACCATAAAATATATGAGCTTGTTATCATGCCCAAAAAAAAAAAAAAGAAAGAAAGAAAATATACAATGTTTTTTCTTCTCAGGCTTTCTTGGACTTAGCCACATTGTGTTCAGTCATTGTTTGATATAATCGAATCCAATATTCATTTTAAGAGATAACCAATCCATTCTTTAATAAAATTCTATGATTCATTCAAAAACCTAAAAATGGTTTCAGTTCCAGATGGTCATCGAAAAGCACCCATAATTTTTATGCTTCAGTTGCAGAGCAGCGTTCCCATCACACAAATTTTTCATTTAATATCCTCGGCTTAGAATTAGTAACTGGTGGTGAACATTTGTGTCTTAATGTCCCCTGCTGAGAAGTTCACAGAACTTCACAAATAGCAACCTGATGACACACCTGTCCTGATTCTGAGCTCCCCAAATATCCCTGCCTATCCCCTAGGTTTGTTGTGGGAATTTATGAAATCAGAGATCAAGCCTTCGACATAATAGATGACAACGGTCACTGAATTCATCCACTAGGTATCTTCAATGGTTGCCTTCTTGGAAACAGAGTAGAAGTCCAAAGTTGGTGTCTAGGTATATTTGAAAACTGGTGAAGGGAGAAGGGACAATAAAAGACAAGTTTTAAGAAATAACTGTGAAACGCATAAAAAATAATAACATAGATATTTCTCTAATACCATGAAGGAGACAACTCAGAACAAATGTCAAATTTTAAGAGGAGAACACTGGTTATGGATAAATATGGACATGGCTTCTGAAACCAGTCCTTAAAAAGAGGATACATAAATTGAGTCGAACTTACTAAAATGATGGGGCCCAAGCAAATCTCCTGGGAAGCCTCTTTGAGACAAGGGAAGCCCAGATAGGAGAGGCTTCCAAATGGCCAAAGAAAGTTGGCCCAGGTGACAGACCCACATGCTGTGGAGCAGAGGAGAGCAGCTCCTGTGCTGCAGGGGAGACAGGCAGCAGGGAACACAGTAGGTGACTGGACTCTCAGGGGGCTGGAGGCAGGATCTCAGTCCAGGGGTGGAGAGTGGGGCAGCATTATGGGACTGAGCATGGGAATTTGGAGGCCACTGTGAAGCTGCCTAAAGGAGCACCAACAAGTTGCTATGGGGCATGTGAGATGCCCCCAGAGGATTTCCAAATACTAGTGGTGAGTAGGAGCATCCAAAGAGCCCCTCAAGTCTTCTGGATACCAGGGTAAGAAGTGCAGTCCACCAAATTCAGGTCTGAATGTCAAAAAGGCTTCATTCATACCCACTGGCTGCTGAGGCTGGCAAAGGTTTGGGACACAAGGGCAGACTATTTGATATGAGTCTTGACAAAGGAAAAACAATTTAAAGCAACATTTCTCAAATTAGCATTTGCAGACCCTTAGAGGTTATTGCTCAATTCTAAGAATAATTTCGCAATAATGTGTCTTAATTCTTTCCCTAACCAGTCCTCCCAGAGGGACAGCCCACAAAACAAATCACAGGCTTTTTTGAGAAAATAGCATGGCGCTGGGAAAATTGGGGGGATGGAGAAGAGAAATAATGTAGGTCATGAGAACCTAGAGGCAAAAATAAGAATGCCAATGAAATAACAAAGCCACAGCTATATTTGATAAATAAAGAGGACAAGTGACAGACTTCAGATTTTGTTTTATAAAGAAACTCAAGCAATCAAGTCAGGACCAGATGGATTGGGGTTTAACCTATCTTGAAAATAATTGCTCTTACTAATAAACAGGAATTCACCTGAATCAAATGCACAAGTCAAAACACAGAATGATTTAGTAAAAAGAAATGCACAGGTTTTCTGCAGCTCACACAGGTGAGTCACACAGTTCCCTGGGGGAGTACAGTTAAAGGCAAAGGACGGGGAAAATTCCAGAGGGTGGAGCATTTCATCATACTTAGAAAGTGTGGGATGGTTTAGAAAGCACTTCCATGCCTCCTAGGTCTTCGGGTTTAAGCTCAGCAAACCTTTATCTAGCCCCCAAAGTGGAAGAAAGCACATTGCCTCCAGATTTGGAAATCAAATCACTCAGAGAGTGAACAGTGGGCACAAACGGAGTTCAACACCCCCTTGTAGAGATAATGCAAGAGACCATCTTTGAATAAATGATTGGGAGGTATGTTGAAACCCACAAACAGAATTATGGAAACTAAAATAGACTGGGATGTAGTTTCTGCAAAAAAGGACGAAGACAATTGGTATTTTTTACTGCCTGGCCTAAGGAAAAAATATCATTGGCAAAAAGTAAATGTTCTCATGGAGCCAAGGAAGGGAAAGATGAAGGCAGGATCCGGATTAAAGGAATGTAGGGTTTGTTGAACATGAAAATGTCAGTACAGAAATCCACCAAATTAACAAACCAAAAAGAAAAATCATATGATCATCCCATAGATGCAGAAGCAGTATTTGGCAAAATTCAACATCGTTTCCTGATAAAATATCTGATGAAACTAGAAATAGAAGCTGACAAAGAACATCTAAGCCACTAAACAGCTAACCATTATTGTTTTAACCTAAACTGCTAAACATCTCACCACTGTGGTTTTAACACTAAAACCACATACTTAATGGCAAAAGACATAAAGCTTTCCCTCTAAGAGTGTAAGCAAAACAAGGCAGGTCCCTTCTTAAATGTTCTATTCAACATGCACTTCCAGTATTGGACATTCTAGCTAGAACAGTCAGGCAAGAAGTAAAATAAAAGGCATCCAGCCTAGAAGAGAACAACTAAAACCGTCTTTATTCACAGAATACATGACTATCTGTGCAGAAACTCTGATGGAATCTACAACAAGCTACTAGAATTACTAAGTGAATTTAGCAAGATGGAAGTATACAAAATCAATATACAAAAATCAATTGCATTTCTATATACTAGCAACAAAAATTGAAAATTTAAATTTAAAAAACAATATTGGGCCTGGGATTGTGGCTCAGTGGTACAGCACTTGCCTAGCACATGTGGGGCACTGGGTTTGATTCTCAGCACCAGGTAAATAAATAAATAAAGGCATTGTGTTTATTTTTTTTAAAGTTATTTATGAAATACCTATGAATATATCTGACAAAATAAGTGAAAGATCTATACATTAAAAACTACAGCCAGGCACAGTGGCATATATCTATAATTCTAGCAGCTCGGGAGGCTGAGTCAGGAAGATTGCAAGTTCAAAGCCCATATCAGCAACTTAGCAAGTCCTTAAGAAAATTAGTGAGACCTTGTCTCAAAAAAAAAAAAAAGGGTCTGGGGATGTTTCTCAGTGGTTAAGCACCCCTGGGTTCGATCCCTGCTACCAAATAACCAAAATAAATAAAAAACTAAAAATAAAAACTATGGAACATTGCTGAGAAAAATTTAAAAAAACTAAATAAGTGGGTAGATATTTCTCATCCAATGAGTCAGAAAAATTGAATATTTTTAAGATATCATTTTTCCCCAAATTGAGCTATATGATTTAATGTAATCTTGATTAAAATCCCAGCAAGGTTTTTATAGAAACTAATAAGTTAGCTCTACAATTCAAATGAGAAAGCAAAGCACCTAGAATAGCCAAACACTTTGAAAAAAATGAAAAATATTAGAAGGCTAACCATAAATAATTTTAAGACTTGCAATAATACTGCTATAATCAAAACAACGTGGTATTGATGTAAAGATAAATAAATAAATAAGTGGAACAGATGACAGACTCCGTAAATAGACCTATTTAGACGGCTCATTTATTTTTTATTTTATTTTTTTAATTTGGACATGAGGACTCACTTACTTTGGGTATCACTAATTTGCAGAGGCTGGCTTTGAATTCACAATTCTCCTGCCTCACCCTCCGGAGCTGTCGAGATTATAGGTGCGCACCACCACACCCTGCAAGACAGTTCATTTTTGACCAAGATAAAAGGCGATTCAGTGGAGAAAGGATACTTTGTTCAGTACAGTGTTGGAACAATTGGATATTCATAAGTAAAAATGTGAACCTTATCACATGCAAATATCAGCTCCAAATGGACTATAGACCTGAAAGTAGAATGTAAATATATAATGTGTTTTGGGGAAAATATAGGAGAACATCTTTGTTTTCTTGAGCTAGGCAAAAATTCCTTGGATTCAATAGTTTCATCCACAGAAGAAAAAAAACTGATAAAGCACACTTTATCAAAATATAAGACTTCTTCTCTTCAAAAGACAATATTAAGAGAATGGAAATGTAAGACATATTGGGAGAAAATATTTTTTTAATTATATATAAAACAGGAACTTACACCCAGAATATAAAAGAACTCTCAAAACTCATTAAGAAGAAATCAACTCATCGCCCACACTAGCCTGCACGGGACCCAGGCTCACGGTAGACCCAGGTCCATCCTGCCACTGGCAGACACTCGCCAGAGCCCAGCCTCTGGCACATAACCACTCTTCTGACCAGCAGACTACCTCCAGAGTCCAGGGTTGGCCAGATCCATCCATAACAACTTGCCCAGGAACCAGGTCCAAGGTATGTTGGGTTCATCTGCCCCCTACCTGGGAGCCCAAGCCTAACCCACTTCAATCTTGGGACACTGCAGTCATCACCATAGCCTTCCCCACACAGTAGCCCCTATCTTTTTGACAGCAGACAGGTCCTAGAAGCAGCTCAATGCCCTAGAAAAGGAAGAACAAATCTACACCAAAAGCAGAATAACATATACCAAAGAGAGTGTAAGACCCACCCATCTCTGTAAGACATTGCATCCATCTTGGGGCAACTCCACTATTATCTCAAGTTACCCTGGCTATTGCTGCCACCACCTGTAGTTGCAGTAGCATACATTGAGGGAAACCAGCAGGGTCTGGAAGCCCAACATCAAGGTGAGGTACAGACAATCTGCACAGGTACCAAAAGAATATAGAGTAGAAACTGTAATATCTCAGATCCACACTGCAAGAAAGGAAGTGTGGATCAATACGAAAAAACAAGGGAGGAAAGTGCCCAAACCAGGATACTACAATAACAGAACCCATGGACAGTGCAGTTGATGAAATGTCAGAGAAGGAGTTCAGAAGTTTCATAATTAAAATGATCTGTGAATTAAAGATGACCTAAGTGAGCAAATACAGGCAAAAATTGATCACTCCAACAAAGACATAAGAGAGCAAATACAGGTAGCAAAATATTACCTCAAGAAAGAGATAGAGACTCTGAAAAAATAAACAACAAAAATACTTGAAATTAAGGATATAAACCAAATTAAAAAAAACCTCAATAGAAAGCATAGCCAACAGACTAGATCACTTGGAAAAAAGAATGTCAGATAATGAAGACAGAGTATACTATCTGGAAAATAAAGTTGATCACACAGTGAAGATAGTAAGAAACCATGAACAGAACATCCAAGAATTATGGGACACCATCAAAAGACAAAATCGAAGAGTCATAGAGGAAGGCACAGAATTTCAAACCAAAGGAATGCACAATCTCTTCAATGAGATAATAGCAGAAAATTTCCCAAGCATGAAGGATGAATTGGAAATCCAAATACAAGAGGCTTACAGGACACCAAATATACAAAAATTCAACAGATCTACATCAAGGCACATTGTAATGAAAATGCCTAACATACAGAATAAGGATAGAATCTTAAAAGCCATAAGAGAGAGGAATCAGATTTCACATAGGGGGAGATCAATTCATATCTCAGCAGATTTTTCAACCCAGACCCTCAAAGCCAGGAGATCATGGAATAACAAATACCAAGCTCTGGAAAAAAAAATGGATGCCAACCAAGAATCTTATATCCAGCAAAATTAAGCTTTAGATTTGATGATGAAATAAAAACCTTCCTTTTGTTTCTCAAAACAAAAGTTAAGAAAATTTACAACTAGAAAGCCTGCGCTAGAGAACATCCTCAGCAAAATATTCCACAAAGAGGAAAAGAAGAACAATGATGAAAATCAGCAGAGGAAGGTATTACGCTAAAGGAAAGTCTGATCAGAGGAGAAATTAAGTCATGTTAAATACAAAAAATAAACAAAAATGTCTGGGAATATAAATCATGTCTCAATAATAACCCTGAATGTTAATGGCCTAAACTTACCAATCAAAAGACATAGACTAGAAGATTGGATTAAAAAAAAGACCCAACAATATGCTGCCTCCAAGAGACTCATCTCATAGGAAAAGACATACACTGACTGAAGGTGAAAGGTTGGGAAAAATCATACCACTCACATGGACTATGGAAGCAAGTAGGGGTTTCCATCCTCATATTAAATAAAGTAGACTTCAAGCTAAAATTAATGAAAAGGAATAAAGAAGGACACTACATACTGCTCAAGGGAACCATACACCAAAAAGTCTTAACAATTATATATATATATATATATATATATATATATATATATATATATATATATATATATCTCCTATGTTCATCAAAAAAACTCTTCTCAAGTTCAAGAGTCAAATAGACCACAACACAATAATTTGGGATGACTTTAGCACACCTTTTACCCAACTGGATAGATCTCCAAACAAAAGCTGAACAAAGAAACTACAGAACTCAATAATACAATCAATAACTTAGACTTCACTGACATATATAGAATATTTCATCTTTCAGTAAGTGAATACACTTTCTTTTCAGCAGCTCATGGATCCTTCTCTAAAATAGATACCATATACTATGCCAAAAAACAACTCTTAGAAATTATAAAAAGTAGAGATACTACCTTGCATTCTATCAGATCATAATGAAGTGAAACTAGAAATTAATGACAAAATAAAAAATAAAAGCTACTCCAACATCTGGAGACTAAATAATATGCTACTTAATGAACAATGGGTTGCAGAAGACATCAAGGAGGAGATTAAAAAATTTTAGAGGTGAATGAGAACATAGATACAACTTATCAAAATCTCTGGGACACTATGAAGGCAGTTCTAAGAGGAAAGTCCATTGCATGGAGTTCATTCCTTAAAAGAAGAAGAAGTTGGGGCTGGGGTTGTGGCTCAGTGGTAGAGTGCTCGCCTAGTGCATGTGGGGCACTGGGCTTGATCCTCAGCACCACAAAAATAAAATAAAGGTATTGTGTCCAACTACAACTAAAACAAAATATTTTTTTAAAAAAAAAGAAGAAAAATTCAAGAAATAAATGACTTCACATTACATCTCAAAGTCCTTGAAAAAGAAGAACAAATCTACACCAAAAGCAGAAGACAGGAAATATTTAAAATCAGAGCTGAAATCAATGAAATTGAGACAAAAGAAACAATTAAAAAAATTGTACATTTTTTTTTTTTTGTAACATTTTGTTAGCAAAACAACTTTTAGTTGGTTCTTTGAAAAAATAAATAAAATCGACAAACCCTTAGCCAGTCCAATGAAGAAAACGAAAGAGAAAACTCAAATTACTAACATACATGATGAAAAAGGAAATATCAAAACTTGCACTACAAAAATATAGGAGATAATTAGAATTATTTTGAAAACTTGTATTCCAATAAAATGGAAAATATCAAAGGCATCAACAAATTTGATATTTGATTGTAGAGTCCTATGATTTGCCCAAATTGAATCAGGATGATATTCAAAATTTAAACAGATCAATTTCAAATGATGAAATAGAAGATGCCATCAAAAGTCTACCAACCAAGAAAAGCCCAGGACCGGATGGATACAGAGCAGAGTTTTACAAGACCTTTAAAGAAGAACTAATACCAATACTCTTCAGTTTATTTCAGGAAACAGAAAAAGAGGCAGCACTTCCAAACCCATTCTATGAGGCAAATATCACTCTGATTCCAAAACCAGGCAAAGGCATAAAAAGAAAACTTCAGAACAATATCTCTAATGAAAATAGATGCAAAAATTTTCAATAAAATTCTGTCAAATTGAATACAAAATCATATCAAAAAGATCATGCACCATGATCATTCCCGGGATTCATCCCAGGGATGCCAGTTGGTTCAACATATGGAAATCAATAAATGTAATTCATCACATCAACTGACTTAAAAATAAGAATCATATGATCATCTCAATAGATTCAGAAAAAGCATTTGACAAAATACAGCACCCCTTCATGTTCAAAACACTAGAAAAATTAGGGCTAACAGGAACATGTCAACATCATAAAGGCTATCTATGCTAAGCCCCAGGCCAACATCATTCTAAATGGAGAAAAATTGAAGGCATTCTCTCTAAAAACTGGAACAAGACATGGATACCCTCTTTCACCACTTCTATTTAACATAGTTCTTGAAACACTGGCCAGAGCACTTAGACAGACGAAAAAAATTAAAGGGAAACACATAGGAAAAGAAGAACTCAAATTAGCAGTATTTGTTGATGATTTGATTCTACACCTAGAAGACCCAAAAAGTTCCGCCAGAAAACTTCTAGAAGTAATAAATGAATTCATCAAAGTAGCAGGATATAAAATCAACACCCACAAATCAAATGCATTTCTGTATATCAGTGACAAATCCTCAGAAAGGGAAATGGGAAAATTACCCCATTTATAATAGCTTCAAAAAAATAAAATACTTCAGAATCAACCAAAGAGGTGAAAGATCTATATAATGAAAACTACAGAACACTAAAGAAAGAAATCAAAGAAGGCCTTAGAAGTGGAAAGATCTACCTTGCTCTTGCATAGGCAGAATTAATATTATCAAAATGACCACACTACCAAAAGCACTACACAGATTTAATGCAAGTCCAATCAAAATCCCAATGACATTCGTCATAGAAATAGAAAAAGCAGTTATGAAATTCATCTGGAAAAATATGAAACCCAGAATAGCTAAAGAAATCCTTAGCAGGAAGAGTGAAGCAGGTGGCATCTCTATACCAGACCTTAAACTATACTACAGAGCAATAGTAACAAAAACAGCATGATATTGGCACCAAAACAGACTGGTAGACCAGAATAGAAGACACAGAGACTAAAACACAAAATTACAATTATCTTATATTGGACAAAGGTACCAATAACATGCATTGGAGAAAAGATAGCCTCTTCAATAAATGGTGCTGGGAAAACTGGAAATCCATATGCAACAAAATGAAATTAAACCCCTATCTCTCACCATGCACAAACTCAACTCAAAATGGATCAAGAACCTAGGAATAAAACCATAGACCCTACATGTAATAGAAAAAAAAAAGTAGGTCCAAATCTCCATCATATAAGATTAGGTCCCAACTTCCTTAATAAGATTCCTATAGCACAAGAATTAAAATCAAGAAATAATAAATGGGATGGACTCAAACTAAAAAGTTTCTTCTCAGCAAAAGAAACAATCTGTATACTCTGGATATTAGGGCTCTATCTGAAGTGTGAGGAGTAAAAATTTGTTCCCAGGATGTAGGCTCCCTATTTACCTCTCTTATTGTTTCTCTTGCTGAGAAAAAAACTTTTTAGTTTGAGTAAGTCCCATTTGTTGATTCTAGTTATTAACTCTTGTGCAATGGGTGTCCTATTAAGGAATTTGGAGCCCGACCCCACAATATGTAGATCGGAGCCAACTTTTTCTTCTATCAGGTGCAGAGTCTCTGATTTGATATCAAGCTCTTTGATCCATTTTGAGTTAACTTTTGTGCATGGCTAGAGAAAGGGATTCAGTTTCATTTTGTTGCATATAGATTTCCAGTTTTCCCAGCACCATTTGTTGAAGATGCTATCCTTCCTCCATTGCATGCTTTTAGCCCCTTTATCAGATATAAGAAAGTTGTAATTTTGTGGATTGGTCTCTGTGTCCTCTATTCTGTACCATTGGTCCAACCGCCTGTTTTGGTACCAGTACCATGCTGTTTTTATTACTATTGCTCTGTAGTATTGTTTGAAATCTGATATCGCTATACCGCCCAATTCACACTTCCTGCTTAGAATTGCTTTTGCTATTCTGGGTCTTCTGTTCTTCCATATGAATTTCATGATTGCTTTATCTATTTCTACAAGAAATGCCGGTGGGATTTTGATTGGCATTGCATTAAACCTATAGAGAACTTTGGGTAATATCACCATTTTGATGATGTTAGTTTTTCCTATCCATGAACAGGGTATATTTTTCCATCTTCTAAGGTCATCTTCTATTTAATCAATAAGATAACAAATAATCCAATCAACAAATGGGCCAAAGACCTGAACAGACACTTCTCAGAGGAGAATATACAATCAATCAACAAGTACATGAAAAAATGCTCACCATCTCTAGCAGTCAGAGAAATGCAAATCAAAACCACCCTAAGATACCATCTCACTCCAGTAAGATTAGCAGCCATTATGAAGTCAAACAACAACAAGTGCTGGGGAGGATGTGGGGAAAAGGGTTCTTTGTGCATTGCTGGTGGGACTGCAAATTGGTGTGGCCAATTTGGAAAGCAGTATGGAGATTCCTGGGAAAGCTGGGAATGGAACCATCATTTGACCCAGCTGTTGCCCTTCTTGGACTATTCCCTGAAGACCTTAAAAGAGCGTGCTACAGGGATACTGCCACATCAATGTTCATAGCAGCACAATTCACAATAGCTAGACTGTGGAACCAACCCAGATGCCCTTCAATAGATGGATGGATAAAAAAAAATGTGGCATTTATACACAATGGAGTATTACGCAGCACTAAAAAATGACAAAATCATGGAATTTGCAGGGAAATGGATGGCATTAGAACAGCTATGCTAAGTGAAGCTAGCCAATCCCTAAAAAACAAATGCCAAATGTCTTCTTTGATATAATGAGAGCAACTAAGAACAGAGCAGGGAGGAAGAGCAGGAGGAAAAGATTAACATTAAACAGAGACATGAGGTGGGAGGGAAAGGGAGAGAAAGGGGAAATTGCATGGAAATGAAAGGAGACCCTCATTGTTATACAAAATTACATATAAGAGATTGTGAGGGGAAAGGGAAAAAAAAGAAAAAAACAAGGGAGAGAATTAAAATTACAGCAGATGGGGTAGAGAGAGAAGATGGGAGGGGAGGTGAGGGGGGATAGTAGAGGTTAGGAAAGGTAGCAGAAGACCCAGCAATATATGCTTCTGAGTAGAAGGCAGGGGATTGAAACCAAAGCATTTGGTCCCAAAACGCCTCTGGCTCCTAACAGATGTAACTGCTAAGGCTGGTGGTGGGCTATGAGCTCAGTCTAGCCCCTGCCAACTCTGGGAAAGGGACGGGAATCTCCATAGCTGACCCTTTTGTCCAGGACCTGTTGACTAAATTAAGGGTGGCCTTAATGCCCCCTACCATAGGAAGCCCCAGCTGAGTCATGAAGTTTTTGTTGACTCCTTCTTAACTCAAAGGATGGTGGATGATTGCAGTGTATTGAGAACACAGCCAGCAGACCACATCTGTGTGGTCATCTTTCTAGCCAATGGGCCTCCATCACTCTCTCTCCATTTAGGCTGGTTGCCACACTGCACCCAGAGATTCTTTAAAAATGGAAATCTGTCTCAGCAGCTCAGAAGCCTGAGGCAGGAGGATAGTGAGTTCAGAGCCATCCCCAGAAAATTAGCCAGGGCCTAAGAAACTCATGAGACTCTGTCTCTAAATAAAATACCAAAAAAGAGGGGGCTGGGTATGTGGCTCAGTGGTTGAGTGCCCCTGAATTCAATCCCCAGTAAAAAAATAAAATAAACAAATAAATTAAAATAAATTAAAAATGGAAATCTAATCTTGTCACTTTCCCTTTCAAAACTTGCCTGTGACCTTTCACCATACACTCCACCACCCTCAGAGTAAAAGGAAAAGTCCTTAGCAACATGGCAGATAGTCCTACGGGAGTAGACACTCCAAGACTTCACTGCAACCCTTCCCCTGAGCCGCCTTGCTCTTCTTCATTCACCCCACACACTCCTTTCTCTACACCTTTACATTTGTTGTTCCTTTTGCTGGCACAAATATTTCCACAATAAACACCCCCATTTTACCCAGTTCTTATTCAGGTTGACTTTACATTGGTGCACACACACACACACACACACACACACACACGTTCATGCACGCACATTTGCACATGCTTGCACAGTCTTCTTACCCCATTTTATTTATCTTCATGGCACTTACAATGACTTGAAATTATCATGTTTGTTTCTTTGCTTTCCCTTTGTCTCTCCCCACTAAAGCAGAAACTCCTCATGAAAAGGAATTTTTCTGTTTTGTTCACTAAGATATCCCCAGTGCAAGGTACATTAAATGCTCACCAAATATTTATTGAATGAATAAATTAATAAATTCCTATGAAACCATTGAGGTTTAAATACCAACACTAGTGTATTGGGGAACTGGTGGATACTTTGAAGTAAAATCTTCATTAAATTTTCCTTTTCATCCATTCACAAGTTCTGTGCTACCGTAGCAGCCCACTGTTGTAAATAAACAAGTGGATGAATGTACAAGCTAACCATTTAACAGTTCTTCCTCTGAACCCAGGCCTGGAATTGGCTCTTCTACAGTCACTGGACAATGAGGACCTGGGGGCTCAGGAGGGTTAGTTAGTGCCTGCAGATAGGAGGATTTCAGTCGATAAAAATGCATAACAAGATGACAGTGTGCGGAGATGATGCTGATACTGTATTTATCTGACTTTGTCATTTTTTTTTCTCTTAGACATGTATACAATCAAAGAGAATGCCTATGGGATGCCATGAATGTTTCCCTTCCAGTATAACCATCAGTGGTTTCACAAATGCACCCGGGAAGGCCGGGAAGGTGACTTGCTCTGGTGTGCCACCACAAGCCGATACAAAAGAGATGAGAAGTGGGGATTCTGCCCAGATCCCAGTAAGAATAAATCTAGTCTTCTCTGTATGTCATGAATGAATCAAGGATGAATAAAAAGCATGCATATCTAAAGAAAAGCACCAGCATTGATGTATTGAAGTCTGAATAAGCACCCTGATTCCATTTATCCCGATCTTGATTTGGGGCTTGTTTTTGCCTTGGAAAAAACAATTCAGATGCATATTCCCTTTTCCCCCCTTACATTCAAAAAGATGTTAATTAGTCATTCTTCATTAAGCTCAGTACATAAGGATGCTTTAACCAGAATCAAATTATAATACTCTGTGATCTCATTAATCCCAGCTTCCTGGCAGGGTACTTCAAAACAAACCTGAATGCGCATAAAGCCCAGTTATCCTTTCAATCCACTGCCTCTTCTGAGCTGCCCTAATTTCCCCACATCCATACTGCTTGTCTTGGCCATTGTCAAGTCCAGGCGTCAACTGGCCCCTTGATGATCTTTACATAAAATCACAGTTCCCTCATTATTTCTCCACAATGGGTTCTCAATTGTCTCCCTTTCCTTACTATTTATTTTCTAGCTATAGCCTCAAAATCCCTTTATCTTCTTAACTTGACTTTCAAGTTCTAGTGACAGATGCAAAGTTCTTTTTTTAAAATTAATGCTTTATAATTTTTATCTTATTTTTATTTAACATAAAGGTTTCTAATTGTTCCTACATATTGGACAATATTTATATACACTTTCTGCTTTCTCTATTCCATTTCTTCCATCTTTGCTCCTGCAAGTCAGAGTATAGTTTTTAGAACCTCTTCATCTTTCATGCCTACTTCCCCCCCACTTATGTAATGAAATGAGAAATTAAAAAAAAACTAATTGAAGAGATTAAGCCCAAAGAATCTGATTTACAAATTATCTATAGAATTGTTTTCTAGTCTAAGACCCAATATGGCTTAGTAAATACAAAGAATGATAGGCTTTGAAGTCTGATAAGCCAACACTAGAGTCCTGTTTCCTCCCAACAATGAGATTTTAGGAAGTTCCCTTTGTCTCTCTGGGTTTTAGATTCCTTGGCCATAAAATGGAGATAATAGACTACCTATTAGGGTTATTGTATGGATTCCATTAGTTAATCCATCTGAGGGATTTACAGCACCTGGCACACAGTATGCACTCATAGGGATTTGTTGCCACTCCCACCACCATCATCATCAAACTTAATTTATCTTTTCTGCATACACGTCTCAATCAACGGTCCTTCCTCTTTATTGCCTATCAACAAGCACTAGGCTAAGCACAGTGGTTAATACCAAGAGTTTTAGAACTTTGGATTCTCCCTTGAAAGAGGCATCTACATGGAAGGCATGGCTCTATGGTTGGCTTTATGCCAGAAAATGCAGACTATATTTAATAAGATGTTCTAGAATCACCTGAGACATAGTTAAAAATGCAAGTGCTTGCTCTTCTAGAGATGCAGAGAGTCCAGGATTCAGGACTCAAGTATCTGCATTTTTGACAAGTGCCTTAGGTGATCCTGATGCAGATAATTCATCATCAAAGAATTCATAGGATGCAGGTAATTCCATGCAACACACATCTATGAATAGGGTGACATTAGGACAGTTAACAACCAATATGGTATAGGCTATTAAACAATCCAAGTAGAGATCTTAGTGTGGGGTTTGGAGTTCTAGAAGCCCACTGCTGGTATTAACCCCCGAGCTGCTGGAATGTGAATGAAGAGGTGCAGGGAAGTTTGAGGTAGCAGGGTGCTTGGGACATTAGCTATTCTACAAGCATGACAATATTTTGTCATTTAATAAGTGTCAGATCACCAACTTTCTGCATCCATATCCATCTCACATCCAGATGCACATGCAAGGAATCCCTACACACCCTCAATTCCTTAACCAGATGTCACATTACTTGCATTATCTTCTCTATTTCTAACTCCAGTAGATGTCATTAAAACCAAATAAACTAACCAATACTACTAGAATTAACACATATTTCACATGGATCTAATACTAGTGACTTAAAACAAAAGAAAAAGACTGATAGTATTCTTTTAAGATTCTCAGAAAAGCTCTGTTACTTATAGCCATTATATCTTCTCAGTGGAAGCCTGGGTTTCATGGGGCTCAGGACTTTTCACCCCCCAGACTATCTCTTTGCTTGGCTTCCAACAGCTTAGAAGCTTCCTCTACTTGACGACTGCCAGATTCCCCTCTCCTGACCTTTACCATAACCTTGTGTGGACAGTGCTGAACTGCTGTTCCAGTTTCTTCCTTTCTTGTTACTTTCGGTTCCAGGTGGCCAACATAACTCAAAATGCTGTGTCAGAGACTGAAATCTGAGCAAAATGATAGCTCTTTCCATGGAGTCAACAAGTGGATGGGACAGAGAGGAAAGGTTCATACTTCTGCATTTCATCTCACATTTCTCACATGGAAATCTTTTCTCACGATGCTGAGGTTTTTTTGTTTTTTTTAAGTTGATTCTAATTGATTTAAATTCAAAACTTAATACTGATGAACACACACACACACACAAACACACACACACACCACAGTGAAGGGTGTGATTAAAGATCTTCAGGAATAAGCATGATGCATAGGAATCTCTCTGGGTTCGTTCAGAGGTCATTTGGGGCCATTCTTGGTCTCTCGGGGTTCGATGCCCTACAAAGCTGGAGAGTCACAGTTGATTTGAGATATTTTTAGAATACCAGTCTCTGGAATGACCTGATGG
Organism: Callospermophilus lateralis; assembly: GCF_048772815.1. NCBI lineage: Eukaryota > Metazoa > Chordata > Mammalia > Rodentia > Sciuridae > Callospermophilus > Callospermophilus lateralis. Next base: position 384,876 of record NW_027516097.1, read on the forward strand.
CCCTTGAACCTTATTCAGTTGATATGATTTTGATATGATAGAGCACATTGATACCAATGTCAGTGCATTAATTGCCAACTTCACCTGAGCCTCCAACAAGAATCAGAGAAGCTATTATGTCTCTCTTCATCAGAGTGAAAAAACTTTTGCACTTCAAAGGACACTATCAAGAAACTTGAAAGAAGGGCTGTGTATATGGCTCAGTGGTAGAGCACTTGTCTAGTATGCACAAGGCCCTGGGTTCCAGTCCCAACACTGGAAAACAAAAGGAGGAAAATGAGACAAAAGCCTACAGAAGGGAGAAATGTTTGCAAATATTTTCCACTGGGGAAATAGAAAATATTTCCTTTGAAAAATATTTGCAAATATTATGTATCTTACAAGGAACTTATATCTAGAATATATTATTACAAGTTAACGATAGAAAGACAAATAATTCTATTTTAAAAAGTGGATAGACACTTTTCCAGAGATTTACAAATGGCTAATAAACACATGAAAAGATACTCAACATCACTAGCCATCAGGAAAATTCAACAAAAACCACAGACACAACATTTCACATCCACTATCAAAAAGAGAGATAATAATAAATGCTAGTGAGGATGTAGAAAAATTGGAACTTCATCCACTACTGCTAGGATTGTAAAAGATATAGCTCTTTGTAACACAACCTGTCAGTTCCTCAAAAGATTAAATATAAAGTTCCCTATCATTCTGCATTTTGCTACTAGGCATATAATCAGAAGAAATGAAAACATGCCAACACAAAGCTTGTACATAGATACTTATAGCAGCAAATTTATAACAGGCCAAAAGTAGAAACAATACAAATGTCTGCCAACTGATGAACACATAAATATAGTGTGATATAGCCCTATGGTGGAATATTACTGGGAAGTAAAAGAAAAGAAATACTGGTACATATTACAATGAAGATAACTCTTGAAACATTATGCTAAGTGACTGAAGTCAGTCACGAAGAGAACATATTTTATAATTCCATTTATATTAAATGTCCAAAATAGTCAAACCTTAGTGATAGAAACTAGATTCATGGCTCTTGTGGGCTGGGGGTAGAGAGGAAGATCGAAGGGAAAGTGGGGAGTGACTGCCAGTGGGTACTGGGTTTCTTTTTGTTGTGATGAACTTGGTCTAAAATTGATGGTGTTGAGCTGGGGGTGTAGCTCAGTGGTAGAGTGCTTATCCGACATGCATGCAGCCCTCAGTTCAATCCCCAGCACAGTAAAAATAAATAAAATTGATGGCATTTATGGTTGCAAAATGTTTTGAATATACAAAAAAAAAAAGCAATGGATTGTAAAGTTTTAATGGGTGAATTATACGGTATATGAATTATATTTTAATAAAATTGTTTTCAGATAAATAGGAAATGAAGAAATGTAAATCATATGTCTATTATAGTATGAGACTGGTGGAGATGGAAAGAAGGCAGTAACTGGGATAGGGAGGCCAAGGTAAGGAGTTTTGTTGTTGGTGGTGGTACTGGTGGTGTAGTTGTCTTCATTGTGATTTCTTGCTTTTTAAGGATGAGAGATGCTGAACCATCTATGAATGCATCTGAAAATGATCTCTAAAGACATTGAAAATACAGGAAAGTGAGGCAGCTGGCAGAGGCCATGTGATCTCTCAGAAGACAGAAGGAAGTAGGGTCCAGATCAAAGATGCACAGATTGGCCTTTTATAGATAAAGACAATTTCTCTAGGAGAGATGAGGTAGGGTACAGTGCAGGCCCATTAGTTGCATTAGGTGATGGAAGAAAAGTAGAGAAACCAGTCTAGTGGCTGTGACTTTCCCTTTGTAGAGGAGAAAGAAAGAATGAGCAGTTTGGACAATAGGGAAGGTGTGAAATGGGTAGCATGGTGCTGGAGAGAAAGCTTCTTGGAAAGCTAGTGATGTTTCCAGGGAGTATTAGGGGTGGTTGATAAATGAGATGGGTGGAGGGACTTTTCTTGGCAATGCTCCTCTGTTGGATGCAGGCACAGAGGGGACAGATGATTGGGCTCCTTCATTGAAATAAGACACCATAAAGTCACTAATGAGCTAAATCTTCATATTCAAAGATAGAGCAACACATAACAAAATTGATACCATCTCTTGCCTGGGGTTTTTGTAACACAGGCAGACTCATTTTTCTTCCTTGAAGACTACTACTTCTCAGCTTCCTTTGATAACAGGTCCTCCTCCACCCAACAACCTTTAAATACTGATAGGAAGCTTAAAGGATAGAATGGACAAGGTAGAACATGCTTCCTGCTTTCCTAATGCTTCTATCAAGAGGAACAGAGGATCAACAAGCAGTCACATAACGAATCGTCCAATTTCAATTATGATCAGAGCTGCCTTCCAAGGAGTGTATAAGGCATTCAAAAAGTGCATTGCAAGGATCCTGCCTCTGCCTGTAGACGCTGTTAAACGAGATTTACCAGCAGGACACTTTATAGGCAACAGACACCCAGCAACTATTTGCTGAGTCCAGGAGGACCAAAATGAGACAAAAAGTAGTAACTTTACAAGTTGGCATTCAATAGCAGCTTTGATAGTACCAGTCTTCATTTTTCTAAAAAATGCAACGATTTTAAAAAGTGACAAGAAACAGTACACCTGGGACAAGGGCGAAGCTATATCCTTAGGAAAGAAAAAGAAGCCACACTTAAGAGCAAGGAAAGGCTGATATCTGCCATAATTCACAGTAAAATCAGGGTTGGTATGAAAACAACTCAGCCCATTGCAACAGAGGTGGCTTGGAGGGGAAAGATCTCCAACCTACAACATCATGCAAATGATTTTGATCATCTCTAGCAAACAATCAACTTCCCTCAAGGAGTTCAAAATTCAGTGACAGAAAAGATTATAGAAAGACAACCAAATATGCAAAGAAATATGATGATGATTCTATCCCTTAGATTAAATTTTTTTCCAGTATAATTAAACATATTGAGACGTGGACTTTCAGTCTTGCATTTTCAGTGGCTTAGAAAGAGAGAGATAAGGAGCCTGTGGCAGGTAGGTCCTGGAGAGAAGTCTCTGAGGCAGAGGTTAGTATGCAGGGAGTCTCCTGGGAATCCTCTCAGGATGAGATCATGAGGAAAGGAAGGGAAGAGAGCAGAAGCGCACAGAGGTAGATATCATGTAGTCTGATGACCCCTAGACCAACATGATGAGGAGTTCTCAAGTTGGTGTGTCCCTTCCAAGTTGCTCCTAGTTGGGAAGGGGGTCTTGTCCTTGCCTTGACCAGTCATGGTGTGGAGAAGGGAAGGGAGAAGTGACACTGGACAAAGAGACTCTTCAGCAAGGCAACACTTGAAGAGGGTTTAATGCTGAGGGTTGTCCCTTGGCAACTGGAGAAACAAATCCTTTGGTCCTGACAGGGAGCAGAGCCACCCAGAACAGTGCTCACTGCTATGCCTGGACTTGTATTTAACAACCTTCCAGTGAGATCTGTGGAGTGACACTCCATCCATCTAGGGAAACAGACAGCATTTGTGTCTACCTGCACAAAAGAACACATCCTTACATTTCAGGTAAGCCAAATTTCAATGACAAATGAGTTGACTCATCAGGAGTATATGAACACCTATTGCAAATATTTGTCTGAAGTTTCTCTATCAAATAACTTTGAGAATTCAAAACCAAGAAAAACCTAACACCAACTGGGCCATGTGGTGTGCAGCACAGACACAATCACCTGCAAACCTTTAACCTTGACTGTTGAGTATGTAGAATTCAGGTAGGTTCTACAAAAGGCCATATTGATAGAGCCAGACTAACTCTTGGGGGGAAAAATGGGAATGAGATCAATTGAAATGCCATGCAGAACTTTTCTTGTCATGTATTTAGCTGAGGTCTGGAGGCTTATTAGGATTTATTGCCAAGTCTCCGTGGCAGCAGATGAGAAGCAGATACCCCACTCACCAGGACTGAGCCTCCTCTCAGATCTGCTGAGGATTGAACCCAGTGCCTCATACATATTAGGCAAGCGCTCTACCACTGAGCCACAACCCCAGCCCTCAGATTTGCTTTTCTAACATTCTACTCTCTTCTAATAGCCAAGGCCTACTTGGACATGCCCTCCTTAGAAAGGGCTTTGAATTTTTTTCCTTTAAGACAGTGTTTTCTGGTATTTGCTTCCTGGAGCGTCTGCCTTGGATACCATGTTTTAAAAACATGTTTTAAAGACATGTTCTTGAATCCTTCCCTAGACCAACTGTTTCAGAACCTCTGAGACTGACAATCTACATTTTAAAAAATAATCTGGCTACATGAATCATTTGCACCCTTAATTTGAATAACAGTTCCCTCCCTGCTCCCCCTTGTGGTCTCAGCTGCTGCACTGGAAGAACATGACAGAACTAAGCTCTAAAAAACAGGAAGGCCTAGCATTTTAGCTGAAGACCATCTCTAAGGATTCCATCTCATGGGGAAATTTCAGCCACCAGGGCAAAATGGTTACTAATTTCCCTCTCTCTTTCCCTTTTCTTTCTTCATCTGTTGTTCTGTGATAGTCTTGTCTTCTGCCCACTTCAGTTTTGGACCTTTCAATAAATACATGTATCAGCCAGGAAATTCTAAAGACAACCTGAGATTTATATGTGATTTAATAACTTCTGATTATCTAACTCAGTTCTGGGGAATGTGTGTTGTAACCAAATATGAAAAAAAAAAACTTTCCACATTTCCCAAGAGAACCACCTAATAAAGCATGGGGAAAAGAAACTAAAAAGGCTTTTACCATCAAATAAGCTTAAAGAATACTGAATTAAAATTACCTGAACTGTAGAACATTTCATTCTTTAATAGGCTAATACACACCGGGAATTTCCCAGAGGACACCCATGTGCATTATGGCCTGGATCTACTTTGTGGAAACTCTGAATTCATCTTATTCTGAGGACCACAATTGGGAAAGGATGTTCTATATTGTAGTAGGTGGCCTGTCCATCAGCTATATTCATGCTATCAGATGGATCACATTTTCTACAGTCTGAAATTCTTTGTCTGCTTACTCTATCTTGGGGCTTAATTTAACATTTTAGCAAAAGCACCCAAACTAGGACGTCATTTTCTGTTATTTCAAGAAACTTTAGATTTCAGATCCACATTTCATACTTCATGAAATTTACTTTCAGGCATACTATGCAATCTTTGGCCAATGTCTTACAAGTGGATTTTTGCTTCTATTCCTCTTGGCTGAAAGAACTATTCAAATATCAAGGTTCCTGTGCTTGATATTTATTTGAAAATTTGTGTTCACTATTGACTCATGTAACTATTCTATTCTATGTATTCCACTTAGCACTTGTGTATTTAGAGAGAAAAATCTTTTGAAACAACATTTGTGTCTGTCTCCAATATACATTTTAATTCACAAAGCTTTTGATGTAGAGCTGTAAATGATTACTCACCAAAGAATACAGATTTTATTTTTTATCAATGTTTCACTTCTATTTCCTTCTTTTAAAACCAATTTTTATTATTTTCCTTGAATGTATCAGAGCTTCTTTATTGATAATTTCTTGAATATCCTTAGGTAAATCTTGAAAAAGTTTAACTGTAAGACATCAATGAAATAACAATGCAGATTTTCATCTAACAGACCTAATCAAGAATAGATATGTTTTAGAGGTTTCAAGTTGGACTCATTCCATTCAAAAGTGTCTTAGAAATATATGTCTGTATGGATAAAATATCACTATAGTGAATGTTTTAAATGGATTTTTCCAGCCTCTACAGAGATAGGTTGTGATGCTGTCTTGGAGAAGGACCTCAATTCACACATTTGCTACCAATTCAACCTGCTTTCATTTCTCTCTTGGACTGAGGCACATTCTTCATGCCAGATGCAAGGAAGTGCTTTATTAAGTATTGCAGATGAAAGTGAAGAAAATTTCATAAGGAGTAAGTAGGTGGATGACGCACATTAATATTGGTATGATAAAATGATTATTGTTAACAGTTATGGTCACATATGCAAAAATGTCTCTTCTGAAGACATTAGTCATTGAATTCCATTTATAAATTATTAAGTACTCTATTAATTAACAGTTTATCTGCCACTCACTGCATGCAGTACATACTAGGCTTTCTGGAAGATGCCAAAGAATTGAACATTTTAGTGGGAAAAGCAAAAACAGACACATGTGAACTAACAGTATAAGACAATAATATAAAATGTCAAAGGATTTGTACTAACAAGAAAGACTTGTGTTTCACCCATTCCCTAAATCATTCTTTTACTTTTTTATAGTTTAAATGTGTTTGGGAATCCCTTTAATTTTTTTTGGAAACATTAAAAAGTGTAAAAAAAATTAGTCACTTTCATTAAGAGTTTTTGACACTTCTTTCCTCAAATTTTATTACACATGTAGGACAATGAAAATATTTTTTACATCAGATATACAGAAAGAAAAGCAAATAAAAAATTACTTATAGTTCTATAAACCAGAGTTAATCATGTCCTTTTGCAAAAACATATAAATAAATGGGACATACATAGCATATATGAATAAATGGCATCATATGAAAGTATGAGGCAGCTATTGCACATAATATAGGTGCAGGGACCAGAGAGCTCCCTGCATGGGATTGAATCCTGCCTCTACCACTTACTAACAGATTTACTCAAGCAACTCACTTAAACACTCTGTGCCTCAATTCCTCCACTATCTAGAGGAAATAATATAGTACCTACTGCTTAGTGGAGATTACATCTTATAATGTAAGATGATGTCTTAGAAAAGTGCCCAGCACACATAATGAATTCTCAGTGTGTGTTAACCATTTAACAACCATGCACACAGTGGGTAAGCTGCCTTTTTCATTCGCCTACCTATAAGAAACATGTGTCCGTGTCTGTAAATATAGAGTATACATCATAATTGTTAATGATTACCTAGTAGCATAGTTAGGCAGTAATGTATTTGTGTAATCTCCTTTTAATTAGAGACAGATAAAATTATCTTATTTACTTATTTGTTACAATTATTAACCATTCCTGCACATTTCATTGTTCATAGTTCCACAATTATTTCTCTGTAATAGTTTATAGAAGTGGATTCCCAGAATGGAAGAGGAGGCACCCTTACTTAAAAGCTTTTGAAAGTCAGTAACATTTTCCAGAAGAATTGGTACAAATGGATAAACAGTGCATGCCTACCCTTCCCCCCAGATTTGAGTGAGTCATATTAGAGGAAAACACCAATTTCCAAAATTATTATTAATCTGGACTGGTTTTATGTAAAATTTTGCACACCATTTATGAATTAGTTTTATCTATCTTAACTGCAAAGATATCTTGTGAGAAGATTTGGAATTATGCATTGAATTTCAATAACTATTTTTGAAAATAAAATGTCAGAGACTTTGATTTATATTCCTCAATTCTGTAATTAGACTTTGAAAGTTGTTTAGTAAAACAAAAGTCTATTCATAAAGACAGAATTCTGTTCTAATTAACCTATTTTTAATGATGAGAATAATCTAATATTTCTTGCTAGTCACTGGTGATCATTAACTATGGGAATAAAGAATTATCTAAGCTGTCATGTATGCCAAGCAATATCCAAAGGAATTTACATTTGAGTTTGTTATTACAATATTGAGGGTCAATTTAGTTGTAAAAATAAGTAGACTATGAACTTTAAACATAGATCATAAATTGCAGAATGCCTTTATGTGTGTTAATAAAACAATTGCACAATGGACATTCAAAATTCAAGAATAATTTATATTTTAATTAGATTACTTTAAAAAATCACTTGGCACTTGCCTAGATATGAATTATGGAAATTTCTCCCTGTTTTGTCAATGCATTATTTGGGGGGGCGGGGATATTAGGGAGAGAACTCAGGGGGCACTTAATCACTGAGACACATCCTCGGCCTTATTTTGTATTTTATTCAGAGACAGGATCTCACTGAGCTGCTTAGCACGTAGCTTTTGCTGAAGCTGGCTGTGAACTTTCGATCCTCCTGCCTCAGCCTTCCAAGCTGCTGGGATTACAGGAGTGCACCACCAAACCTGGCATCAATGCATCTTTCAATACATTTCTTGTCATCACAAAACCTGTTTCAACCTGTTAATGGTTATATGGTGCTATTGAAAGGAATAATTAAATCAGCATTAGGAAGAGATTCCATGTTCAATCACTGAGGACGCTGCAGACTTGCTATGTGAATACCCTAATCTCATAACCTGGGTAATTAAAACATGAGATGCGTGATGCAATGGTTAACCACAGGAGCCACAGATCTAGCCTGCCATAAACTGTCTCTGACCTAAGTAGTGGGAGCAGCCTCAAATGTTTTAGTCAGCTTTTTCACTGCTGTGACCAAAAGACCTGACAAGAACAATTTTAGGAGGAAAAGTTTACTTGGGGGCTTACAGTTTCTGAGGTCTCTGTTTGAACCATTCCTCAGGGTTCAAAGCAAAGAACATCATGGTGGAAAGGTATAGCAGAGAAAAGCAGCTGAGGACGTGGCTCCAGGAAAGGGAGGGAGAGAGAGAGAGAGAGAGAGAGAGAGAGAGAGAGAGAGAGAGAGAGCGCTCTGCTCAATCAAGACAAAATATATACCCCAAAGGCATGCCTCTAGGGACCCACCTCCTCCAACCACACCCTACCTGCCTACAACTACCACCTAATTAATCTTATCAGGAATTAATGCACTGATTAGGTTAAGGTTCTCATAACCCAATTATTTTGCCTGTAAACTCTCTTGTACTGTCTCACACATGAGTTCTTGAGACATCTAATAGCTAAACCCTAACATATTGCATGTGGCTTTAGTCCACACCTGATGGGGATCCCTCTGGATGCTCTCTGGTCCCTTGCATTTTGCTGCTTCTGTTGGCCACACATTTCTGACTGGCTCTCCCTGCTCTGCTGTACTTCAGCACACCTTCTGAAATTTAAAGACTTGCCTCCGTTGGCTTTCTGGGAGTGGCCCTGGACACTTCCTCATCTACACTCTAAAAGTCTTAAATGCATGAACCCATTGAAAATAAGATGGCTTCAGAACCTTAACAATGCACCCCTGAGTACATTGAGAACCCTTGAAGGACAACATTTTTGGATGCTTTAATGAAACATTGACAGCCAAGGGTGAACTTTAGGAGATTGCTGGGTTTCTGAGAACAGTGGAGGTTTGCTTTTGTCCCTCTAAAGCATCAGGGTGGGTTTTAGTAGCACCTAAACCCCATCCTGTTATTAAGATTGATTAATGACTCCATGAACCAGGAATAGGAAAACAAGACAGAAGTATAACATTGAAAACGTTCTAATTCCATGATTTTCTTTTCAGAGCACATAAGTGGTAAAGCAGTAGAAGTATGGACAGGTTTGAATCAGCTGGATAAAAACACAGGCTGGCAGTGGTCTGATGGCACCCCACTTACCTATCTGAACTGGAACACAGGTACCCACAGTGTTTTACTTACCTTCGACATGTGGCATCATTCTGTGGCCTTAAGCAGCAGCATGTCCCATGTACATACAAGACATTATTCTCGAAGTGGTTTATAAATATTTTTTAGCCTAACTAAATATCCTGTAAGGCAAGTTTTTCCAGACAAATAAGGTAGAGGCCAGGAAGGTAAGCTATTTAGCTGAGGCTTCAGGAGAATGTGGGTTAGAGTTCAGTTTCAAGCTGCTGTTTTTAGAAATAACAACAAATTGCAAAAAAAAAAAAATCACTTTAAAGTGAAATTGGCTCTTTTGCCATCATTGGGAAATCATTTAATTGTCATGTCTGGACATTAGCTGCAAAATCATAATATCTAATAGGCTTGACCATCTTTGAGAAGTATCTTTTGATGCTAAAATTACATTTCAGTGTGTGTTGAACTCACTTGAAACACACACATTGTATTTTCAGAGACGAATGTTGATCCATTTGTTGAATATCGCTGTGGAGTATTTAATACATTTATGTCAAATGCCTGGAGGAGTAGGGACTGTGAGTTCACCTTGCCTTATATATGTAAAAAATATCTAAACCACACATATCAGGAAATAGTTGGTAAGTGTTTTAACTTGTTCTTGCACGTTGTTTACTCATCCTCTCAATATATTCAAATTCCTCTATTTTTGTTAATTCATAATTTAAATTTAGCTAAAGCTGATTTATGTTTTTATGAATAAAAATGTGTAACTAGATAATATCTGTAATTCCAAAAGCACAATGAATCTAACAGATGTATTTCAGCTTTTACTAAAAGCTGAAACAACCTGAGCATGGCAAATATTTTCTTCCTCTTTTTAAAAAATTTGCGTTCTTTAATCATTCTGCATTACATGCCTGCTCTTTTTTGCTAATCTAGATTTGAGTTTTATTTATGATTCCCCTAGAAATTAAACATTTACTTCATTAATTTTCTTTTTTGTTAATTTTTTAATTGACCCACAATAATTGTACATATTTATGAGATAGAATGTTGTTGTGTTTCAATATATTTCAATACATCTATGCATTGCATAATGATTAAATCAGGATTATTAGCTTATCCTTTATTTCAAATGCTCATCATTTCTTTGTAGTGAGAACATTCAAAAATCCCTCTTCTGACTATTTTGAAATATACAATGCATTGTGTGTGTGTGTGTGTGTGTGTGTGTGTGTTTGTACGCGCGCGCACTGGGGATTGAACCCAGGGCTTTGTGCATTCGAGGCAAGCACTCTACCAACTGAGCTGTATCCCAAGACTAATGCATTATTTTCAACTGTAGTCACCCTACTCTGCAGCAGAACCAAATACCCCTATTTAATTATAACTTTACACCCTTCTCGATTTTGTACCACATCTGTATCTCTTATTAGTAACACCCTCCCCCTAAAAATAACACAAAAAAATTGTATAATTAAGACTTAAATAATACCAAATTATAATCTAGCCCAACTGTTTCTGTCTTTAAGGTCTATTACCTCCTTTTAATTATTGTGGGAATAAATGTCTTAACTGAAAAGTAGAAATAAAAATATAACCATTTTTAAAAGAATCATTACAAGAATAATTAGAAACAACTGTACATTTTAAAAAAGCTAAATTGTCATGTTTAAATATTGCCCCTTACAATCAGGTTTTAACTGTTATTCTCCTTTAAATAGCTCAGCCTGCAAATAATGTACAACAGGGGTAGGGACCCTGTCGTTTTTTTTCCCCATAGGGATTTTTCCATTCTTTCAAGAATTTGCCTAAAAATGCTTCCAGCTGTTTTTGTCCTTTTCCCTCTGTCTCTTCCTTCTTTCACCTTTCTTTGTCCATGTCCTTCTTCTTCATCCTTTCATTCTTTCTTATGCCCTCCTGCATTCCCCTGCCTCCTTTCTTCTGTTTTATGTTTTTCTAATCTACTAATTGAGACAAGAAGAGCAGACAGGGAATAGTGGCATTAGGTTTGTTTGCAGTATATGCTGTTGTTTGAGATCAAGAAATTCTTCTGATGATTCAGTCCAGTATCTTCACACTGTGCTTCTGGGATCCCAGGGTTTTTGTTTGTTTGTTTTAACTGGAACATAAAGAAAATAAGAATTGTACATGTTAACAGGGCAACCTTTAATGGTTTGATACATGTACACATTGCACAGCATTGACATCAGGTTAAAATCTCTACCTCCTCAAATCATTTCTTTTTTTCATTGGTGCATTCTAGCTTTATTAGTGGAATTCATTGTTACTTATTCACATATGCACACAACGTAATTTGGCCAATTTCATTTCCCAGTAAAACTTTCAAAATTATTTCTTACAGTTTCTCAAAATGCACAATAAATCATTATCAACTACATTTACCTCACGGTGCAAAAACACCAGTTCCTCCCATGTCCATCTAACTGTAATTCAACACCCATTAATCAATTTTTCCCCATCTCTTCCCACCTATTCTCCCTGGTCTCTGGTAATCCTCAGTCTTTTCTTAACTACTATGAGATCAACTTTGTTACAAACCACATATGAGTGAGTTCATGCAGTACTTGTCTTTCTGTGCCTGGTTTAGTTCATTTGACATACTGATCTCCAGTTCCATCCATGTTGTTCCTAATGACAGGATTTCATCCTTTTTATGTCTGACTAGTATTCTGTTCCATTCACCACATTTCCTTTACCCATTTGCCAGTTGATGGATACTTGGGTTGTTTCCATTTCTTAACTAATATGAATAGTGCTTCAATAAGCATGTAAAACAGATGTGTCTTTGACATACAGATTTCATTTCCTTTGGAAATATAGCCACTAGTGGGATTGCTGGATCATGTGGTAGTTATATATTTATTTTTTGAGGAACTTCCATATTGTTTTCCTTAATGGCTGTACTAATTTACATTCACCACAACAGTATGCAAGGGTTTCCTTTTCTCTACCTCCTTGCCAGTATTGATTCTCTTTAGTCTTTATTATAATAGCCCTTCTTATCGGGTCAAGGCTATATCTCATTGTGGTTTGATTTGCATTTTCCTGGTGACTAGTGATATTAAACTTTTTTTATGTCTGTTGGCCATTGGGATATCTTCTGTTGAGAAATGTCTACTTAGATCTATTGCCCACTTTTTTTTTAAGTTCTCTATCTCCAACTGTTAGCTCCATGGGAATAAGGAACACCTACTGCCTTTTTTTCAGTTTTAGATGGACACAATACTTTTATTTTATTTTTATGTGATGCTGAGGATCTAACCCAGTGCTTCACACATGCTAGGCAAGTGTTCTACCACTCAGCCACAAGCCCTGCCCAAAGTCTAGACTTTTTTTTGTATCAGTTATTGAACTCAGGATCACTCAACCACTGAGCCACATCCCGAGCCCTATTGTATATTTTATTTAGAGACAGGGTCTCACTGATTTGCTTAGCACCTCACTTTTGGTGAGGCTAACTTTGACCTCACAATTCTCCTGTCTCAGCCTCCTGTGCTGCTGTGTTATAGGTGTGTGCCACTGTGCCCTATCGCCCACTTTAATCAAGTTATTAGTTTTTTTAATTGAATTTTTGGAGTTCCTTCTATATTCTAGATAGTAATTCCTTGTCAGATGCACAGTTTGCAAATATCTCTCCCTTTCTGTAGATTCTCTCTATGCTCTGTTGATTAATTCCTTCACTTAGCAGAAGCTTTATAGTTTGAAGTAATTTCCATTTTTGCTTTTGTTTCCTATATTTGTGAGGTCTCAACCAAAAAATGCTTGTCCACTTCGAAGTCCTGAAGCATTGCTCCTTTTTTCATCAAGTACTTTCATGTCTTACATTTAAGTCTTCATTTTTTTAGCTTATTTTTGTAACAGGTAAGAGATAGGGGTCTAGTTTCAGTCTTCTGCATGTGGATATTTTTCCAGCACCATTTATTGAAAAGACTGTCCTTTCTCCAATGTGTGTTCTTAGCACCTTTGTCAAAAACCAGTTGGCTATGGAAGCATGGGTAGATTTCTACGTTCTCTCTTCTGTTCCATTGGTCTATGTGTCTGTTTTTATGCCAATACCATGTTGTTTTGATTGTTATAGCTTTGTAGTATGTCTTGAAATCAAACAGTGTAATGCCTCCTGATTTGTTCTTTTGTTCAAGATGACTTTGGCTATTTGGAGTTTTGTTTGTTTCCATATTAATTTGAGGACTGTTTTCTCTAGTTTTCTGAAGAATATCATTGGTATTTTGATAGGAATTGTACTGAATCTGTAAATCATTTCATGCAATACATAACAACACTGATTCTTCTAAGCTGTGAACACAAGATGTCTTTCCACTTTTTGTCTCTAATTTCTTTAATCAATGTTTCAAATTTTCATTGTAGATATCTTTCATCTCTTTGACTAAACTTATTTCAAGGCTTTTTGATAGCTATTGAAAGATTGCTATCTTGATTTCTATTTCAAATAATTCATTATTGGCATAAAGCAACATTACTGATTTTTATATACTGACTTTCTATCTTGCAACTTTATTGAATTCATTTATTAGTTCTAAAAGTTATTTGGTTAGATCATGTCTTCTGGAGACTGAAAATTTGATTTCTTTTTATCTAACTTGGATGTCCTTTATTTCTTCCTCTTGCCTGCTTGCTCTGGCTAGGACTTCCAAGACTATATTGGCTAAAGTGACTATATTGGCAACTTTGTCTTGTTGTAGATCTTAAAAAGAGAACTTTCAGTTTTTCCACATTCCATATATTGATGAACCACATCCTCAGCCCTTTTTATTTTTGTTTTAATACAGGGTCTTGTTAAATTGCAGATGCTGGCCTCAGACTTGCAATTCCCCTGCCTCGGTCTCCTAAGTTGCTGGGATTACAGTTGTGTGCCACTGTGCCTGGCTACCCCTTATTATTATATAGTGACTTTCCTTTTCTCTTTTTACTGCTTTTTATTTAAAGTCTGTTTTATTTTATATAAATATGGCTACTCCTGCTTTCTTTTTTATTCTACTTACATGTCATATCATAGCAATCTCTTCACTTTCAGCCTATATGTGTTCTTAGAGGTAAAGTGAGTTTCTTGTGAGCAACGTATGTTTGGGTCTTGGTGTTTTCTGTTTTTTTTTTGTTGTTGTTGTTGTTGTTGTTGTTGTTTTCTTTTCTTTTTTGCTCCAGACACTGTATGTCTTTTAATTGGAGAATTTAATTCATTTATGTTTGAGGTAATTATTGATAGCTAAGTTTACTACAATCACTTTATAACTTGTATTCTAGTATTGTTGTAATTCTTTATTTCTCCCTCTCTTACAGTCTTCCTTTATGGTTAAGTGATTTACTCTATCAGTGTGTTTTGATTCTTTGCTTTTTATTTTGTTTTGTCTATTATAGATTTTTGCTTTGTGGTTACCATGAGGCTTACAAAACATAACTTTTGATTATAACAAGTTATTTTTAATTTTAACCAACTTAAAGACCAGAACAGAACAAAATACAAAAGAACAAGAGAAAATATTCTACTAAGAAAAGTACACATTCACAGCCCCCTCCTCACATTTAAATTTTTTGATAGCCCATTTTACATCTTTCTATATTGCCTATCTCTTAACACATTAATGTAGTTATTATTTTTCAACATTTTGAATTTTAGTTTTTATATTAAAGATATGAATGGTTTAACACCATACTTACCATATGAGAAAATATGAGAACATTCTGAAATTGTTTATATACTCTTACTAGTAGGTTTTCTACCTTCAAATAAATACTTTTACTCATTAATGTCTCTTTCAGTTTTAAGAACTTCCTTTAGCATTTCTTGTGTAATAGATCTCGTAGTATTGTATTTTCTCAAGTTTTCATTTGGGAATGTCTTTATCTCTTCTTCATTTCTAATGGATAGATTTGCTGGGTACAGTATCCTCAGAAGATAGTTTTTTTAATTTCTTTTTCCTTCAGTACTATGAAAATCTCAGGCCACTCTGTCCTGGTCTACCAGGTCTCTGCTAAGAAGTCTGCTGTTGAGTAAATTGGGAGACTCCAATGTGCTGTTTGTCTTTCTTGCAATTTTGAGAATCTTCTCTTCATCTTTCACCTTTTAGAGTTTGATTATAAAACACCTTGGGCTAGCTCTGGTTAAGTTAAATCTGACTGGTAACTTTTAACTTTCTTGTACTTGGATATTTGTATCCTTCTCTGGGTTTGGGAAGTTTCCTGTTATTATTTCTTTGAGTAAGCTTTCTACCCTTTCAGCATTTTCAAGTCCTTCTTGAACACCAATAACCCCAGATGCCTCATCCACATTTACTGGCCTTGTGGTTACACTGCAAGGTTCTACCTGGCCCTAGGCAGGTAGATGAACCAGCCTCAAGTTCCTATGTCATACCTGTGGCCACCCGAGCTGCATCACATCCTGAGCCCATAGCCCACTAAGACCAACACAAATTGGATAGGAGCAAGGCTGACTCTATGGGCTGCCTATTGATGAGGTGGACTTGTGGCCTATTCTGCCATTAACTAGAATAGAAATACAATAGACTGAGGCCATGTATCTTCCTCTGGCACTGGAGCTGTTCCAGAGGCTTCATCTGTAGACAGGCCTGGGGATGAACCCACAGGATCTGCCTGGTGTTAAGGTTCACCAAATTAGCACTGAGGTCTAGGGCAAAGTCTTGTACTTACTGCCCTCTCCTACCCACAGTCAATGGCATTTTGCCACATATTATACTGCCCAAGGTTGAGGTAGTGTTGTGAAGGCAGTGCCTTGGCCACTAAGACTGTCACTAAGCTTAACACCTGAGTCTCATAGCTGCAAAGGCCTGCACAGTCTCAGGGGTATTCTGAGGCCCATACCACAGATGGCAGAGAAACAGGCCAAAACATGAGTCTGTGCCCCTGGGATGTAGGTCTTTCTAGTTCATGAGCAGTTCTAAATCACTATCTGAGAGCACTGCCCTCAGTGGCAGTGCTGGCTAGCCGAGTTAGGTGGCACAAGCCTGTAATTCCAGTGGCCCGGGAGACTGAAACAGGAGGTTTGCAAGTTCAAAGCCAGCCTCAGCAAAAGCAAGGCACTAAGCAACTCACTGAGACCCTGTCTCTAAATAAAATACAAAATAGGGCTGAGATGTGGCTCAGTGTTTGAGTGACCCTGAATTCAATCCCCAGTATCCACCTACCTCACTCCACCCCAAAAAAGAAAAGAAAATAGCTGCTGTCTGAGACTGGTGGTGGAAGACACCAAGGCTGAATTAAACTAGGTTGTACTTGAGTCTCATAGCTGCAGGGGCCTTACATTCTCAGGAAGAAGATAGGTGTACCCGTTTCATTCTACAGCCAGAGATGATGCAGGCAAAACTTAACCGATCTCCGGCTGATGCTGGGGCTGATGCAGAGGCTCTATCTAGGAGTTGTGGCCTGTGAATGAGGTCTTCAGTTTCTAAGAGGTTCTGGGTCTCACTGCAGTGGGCCTGGCACTGGGGCTCCAACACAAAGCCCTGTGCTAGCTTTCATGCCCTGTTCCCCAAGAAGGGAGTCCTGTTCCCTGCTCTGCTGCTGGAGATTGGAGGAAACTTAGTGGAGACAGTCAGCCTAACAATTTGTGGGGGTCAGTCCACAGGAATTGGTCTGGCAATAGGGGCCATGGTCACTGGTTTCACTATGGTGGGCCTGGTATTGGGTTTCAAATTGAAGACCTCGAACATGGTTCTCTCTACTTCCCCCAAGCGGGAGGCATCTCTTTACATGCCAGACTGCTTGGAGTTGGAGAGAGGTGACACTTTCCTTCCTGCCTTCTTCAGTATGCCCTTTCATTTTGTACTAAAAGCAGGGCCTAGAGTCTCTCATCTGATTTCCTTGGCTCTTGTGAAGGTAGTTTGGTGCATGAATAGCTGTTCAGCTTTGTGGTCTGTGGGGAAACATCACTGGAGGATCTTACTCATCTCCATCTTTGGGGTGGGGGGACTGTGCACAGCAAGCACACAAGAGCGAACATACTGAGGAGCAGATCCAGCACCTCCCACATGTCAGGCAGGCGTTCTACCCCTGAGCTGCATCCCAGCCCTCAACCACCATCTTGCTCTGCCACACCAGGTTCTTGCTTGGCTCTACTATTGCTTCCGTAAGAAAAAGTTCCTCCTTCACCTTTTTATCGTACCTTTAGACTGAGGTTTAAAACTCCATATTTTAAAAGGATTCTGTGTGGCTTTGTTTCCTAACTTGAAAACCACCGGATGATGTCTAAATATTCTACATTCTCGGACTATGATTCTAATTGTTGTCAGAGTTCAACAATTAGAAGCAATTTTAAAAGAATGTTTTCTTCCCCAGATAGCAGTGAAATCATTCCTAACCCTGTTAACTAGCCCTGACTTTCAGCTTTTGTTGTACATGATCTTTGTAAAGTCTCCTACTGCTTTGTGCCTTTCATTTCTCATCTGGAAAATAAGGAGCTGAGATTCATTAGACCTTAGATCTAGATCTAGATCAGAGACCAGGCCCTTCTCAATTCTGAGGATCTAAAATTCCACAATTTATATGTCATTGCATTTATTTTGATTTTCACATTTTCAAAGTAATCATATTGATGGCAATTTAAATAAAGAGTAATAAGTCATGTTAAAAATAATTGTGGAAAATTACATTGCTTTTTGCTGAAAAAAAGATAAAGATGCTTGGAAATATCACGCTACCCACTGTGAGCCTGGCTGGAATCCCTACAACCGTAATTGCTACAAACTTCAGAAAGAAGAAAAAACCTGGAATGAGGCTTTGCATTCTTGCCAGTCTGATAGCAGCACATTAATAGACATAGCTTCATTAGCAGAGGTGGAGTTCCTTGTAAACCTCCTTAGAGATGGTGAGTATCTTTGCCTTAGATTTAAGAAGAATGAAACATGATGCAGTAACTTTTTTAAAAAATATTTTATTTGTTAGTTGTAGTTGGGCACAATACCTTTATTTTATTTATTTATTTATTGTTTTGTGGTGCTGAGGATCAAACCCAGGGTCTCACATGTTCGAGGTGAGCGCTCTACCACTGAGCCACAACCACAGACCACAGTAATGTTTTATTAGTGGAGTTGAAAAGAAATTTAAGCTATTTAAAAGTGTTTTGGGCACATTTATTTAAAGGTTCTCAATAGTATTCAAGAATGCAAATTCATTGGATTTTTACTAAATACATGTTCAGAAACTTTGTAACTTCTCCACATATGCCAAATATGATTAGATGGCTTTTAATTGTTTTAAGGGGTAATATCATTTTCTGAAACTTCTAATGCAAAATCTAAACCTATGATTTAGTTTTATGCCCATTATGTAGTAGTTGTGTGCTGGTCATGTAAAGGGAATTCCTTAAGCTAATAATTAAGTGAAATAACTTCAGGTATAACTTATGAGAAAGGCATGATTTATTTGGCATGGTGATTTTCAGGCAGTCTGTCATGTGTGGGTTCCTGGCTTCCAACCTCTTCTACCTTCAGCCCTTCAGATCCAGTCTGCTCCTCCCTGTTCTATAGTTCACAGGAATCCTGCTGGAAAACATTGAAATCATTCATTTCATTTTTCAGTTTTTAAAAGTGAAAAAAAAAACAGATACTACACTTGATCTTCTTTTAAATGTCCCTTTTCATAATCCAATCAACCTTCCCATTTTTTCCCTTTCTCTAGGCAGAAGCAAAACCATATTTTTCAGGTCTATTTTACTCACTATAATAGGAACTAGAGTCCAAGGAGTCTGACTTGCTTTGGTTTTGTCATTGTGATGGCTTTAGCTCACCCTTTGCCTCACTTAAAAGATCTTGAAGCAGATCTGAATATTGTGGGAGGGGAAAGTTTAGACAGGTATTTATATGAAGCTTAAACGGGTTTCTTCACATGAAGCAATTACATGTAAAGTAGTATGTTTTGGTAATAACTTCAGTGCATTATCACCTTTGCAAATAATAGAATCTCTTAAGTAATTTACAATCGTCTCTTACAGAAAATGCATCCGAAACATGGATTGGTTTGAGCAGCAATAAAATTCCAGTTTTCTTTGAATGGTCTAATGGCTCCTCAGTCATCTTTACTAATTGGCACACACTTGAGCCCCGAATATTTCCAAATAGAAGCCAGCAATGCGTCTCAGCAGAGCAATCTGTAAGTTGATTTGTTTTTTTCAATGCTCATGTTGCTGGACCTGTGTCAAGGATCTCCTATGCCTGGGACTTGGGCCACATCACAGACCAAGACACTTACTTCTGTGACACCTTTATTGTTGTGTGCTTAAGGCCTGCGTAACATATGCAGTCACAATTATACACGTTAATGCAGTGCCTCTGAGTTCCTTTGGGGGAGGGAGAAACAGTGACCTCCTAAATCTTTGTCATGGGTCTGACTCTGCTGAAATCCACCACAGTTCATGCTCCTATAGTAGAAACATTATTGACTCATTGGTTTTGATATAATTAAGATGACCTTCATTTCCTATTGACTGACAAGAATATTTCACTTAGCTTTTTTATAGAACAGGAGCCAACATTTAGATAGATAGTATTATTTTAAAAGAGTGAGGTAGGTGTTCTCCTCTAAGTGGGATATTCTGTAACCCCCTTTGTAACAGCTTATTTCCTTAAGTAGTAGGTATATAAAAATTAACACTTATTTTCGTCAAATAAGCCTTAAAATGAAATACTCATTATATATAACAAGTTACCTAATCATGATTAACACCTAAATTTGAATGTGAAAGCTTAGGAAAACCACTCATTCATCCATCTATCTATCCAACAGTCATTAAGCAACTCTGGTATGCCTGACTATTCTATAATTGGATGGTTTGCTGGAAGATTCCATGGGGAGGGACAGTGCTGCTCTTACATGTGAAAATGTCAGCCCTTGACAGAGTATGCAACTGAAGGTCACGGAAGGTCTCCATATTCCCCTAAAATTCCGTATACCTGAAATACCAACTGAAATTTGAATTGTGAGGTTTTAATCTAAAGTTCTGACTCGAATTAAAATAAAAAATCATTTGGGAAATTAAAATTTTAATCTGCTGGCAGATATTATATTATTATTAATGAGGAATCTGAGAACAGCCGTTGGTAGAGCTGAGAGAAGACAGCCTGTTATATAAAGAGCTGAGTGATGCTCTGAAAACTTAGTGATGGAGAAGGACTTTAGGGGTTGAACATGAATTTCAACCATGTGAATGTTATCTAGGATGATTCACAGTGGCTACCAGGTATTTCCCCAGCATCAAGTTTATACACAAAAGCAGCAGAGGCTTTGATTTAACACTCAGAAGTGGTTGGGAAGAGAAAGCGGCACCCTCAATCGATCAGAGGGATGACTCCATCCACGTGGTTTCTCAAGGCATGACCTTAGACCGGCAACATCACCATCACCTGAAGCCTTTTACAATTACAAATCCTCAGGTCCCACCAGACACACTGAATGAAAAATCTGATCAAGGGCTACAGCCATCACTGTTTTAGGAGTCCCTCCAGGTGATTCTGTTACACACTAATGATTTTGAACCATTACTCCATCCCATCTTTTTAAAAGAAAATTTGAGAGCAGCTTAATGCAAAGCCAGACTGACCCAGATATCAATCCTAGCTCTAATTTTTTTTTTACTGACTATAGAACTTTGTGCAAAGCATCAAGCCTAATCTTCAAATTAGAATAATTGCTACCTGATAGAAACATTGAAATTCATGAAAATCACCCAACATTAGGTCTAGTACACAGCAGCAACCAAGAAATATCAGTTGTGTCCTCCCTCCTAACCCATTTCTAAATTGTGGACAGCAAAACTGTTGCATGCTGGAGAGAGAGTGGGGCTTCCCATCCCTGGAGGGGCTACTGACCCTTTCGTAGGCAGGGTCCTGAAACATGGCCCCACTGGAAACACTTGCTATTAATCAGATATTGGGTCATAATAAGGGGTATTGCCCACAAGCATGAGCACTGAGTGTATTCATTCATCTCATAACATTTTCCACATAGGAGGGACATTGGAAAGTTAAAAATTGCGAAGAAACCTATTTTTACATTTGTAAAAAAGCAGGCCGTGTTCTTCCTGATGCTGAATCAGGATGTCAAGAGGTAAGTACGAGTAACACTGCAATTTAGGTACAGGGTCTACATAGGTAGAATAATGTATCTGCCCTCAATTTAAAGTAAATCTCTGCCTTCCCCACCTTTCCTTTACCTTCCCTCTCTTGGCTCTCCATTCCTCCTCTCCTTCCCACCCCCTCTCTCTCTTTCTCTCTCTCTCTTTCCTGAGTGTGGGCTACTTTTTACAAACCAAACAATTCCCAGATAGAGGCACTTGAAGGATTTACAACCCTGAGAGAGATCGTTGTCTTGCTGTGCTCTTTGACCCAAGACTACTCTTTTTTTCCTTGAGATAAAAAATGTAAATTATCCTGTTATGCCATCTGTACAAACAATGGCTGTGGCACGATGCCTCCTCTCACACATGGTTTTCATAGTTCTCAAATGGGATGTCAGAGAGAAAGCGAATGTGTTCCTTGGAGTCACCGTGAACTTCGGCACCCAGCATCTTGCCTTCTTCTTCCCCTTCTGAGACCTAAATATTGGAACAGAATAAAATAATGGAGAGGAGAGCATGCTTGTGATATATTCTTTATTTGGAAATGCAATAATAAAGATACTTTAATATAAGTCACAAAGTATTTTAGATGGTTTAAATAAAAATATGTAATACTTTAGGTTTAAACCTAAAAGGGAGAAAATTATCTCTTTAAAATTTCTTGACTATTTCCTGCCCTGAGATAAAATTGCACTTAAAAATCAACTTCTCAGTGTCCTCAGCATATGGATCCATGTACTCTCTCCTTCCCTCTGCCCCCTCCCTCTTTTTCATCAGAAATTTTCATGCTACGTGTTATTCTCAAAAAGTTCCCAGGGGCTGAGGCTGTAGCTCAATGGTAAAGTGCTTGCCTCTAATGTGTGAGGTACTGGGTTCGATCCTCAGCACCACATGAAAATAACTAAAGATACTGTAAGTTCATCTACAACTAAATAAATATTTTTTAAAAATTCCCAGACTGATTTTTATGTAACTCCACTTTAAATCTTTTCTTCTTTAATCCAGTTATTTATGTTAAAACTAAACAGTGATCCATCTCTGCAAAAACTGTGTTCCATTTGTTAATGAATGCTTATATGAACTACAGCTTCAAACTCCAGATGGATAATATATGTACCATAGCTGACATATCACCAAACAGTTTATCTAAGGATTCCGGTTCCTGAATTAGTTATAGCTGACCACTGACCTAATCTCTATCTTATGTGGCTTTCAAGGCAACTCCACATGTTTTATTTTTGCTGAATGAGCAATCAACTTCTTATACAAAAAAGCAGAGTGCTCTATATGAACTTTACTGCTTCCCTTTTCTGTCTAGAATTCCCAGTATTTCAAGATTCTGAGTTTAGAGCTAGTTCTTTTGTTGTATAAAAAAATTCCTGATAATTTTTTGCTTTACATCAACCTCTGAGTATGGTTTCCAATGACTCCTTTCTTTTAACCATTTGTTTTAGTGGAACTCTCTAAACAGTGTCCCCTTGCAACATGAATTTACAAAATCAGTCTTATTCAAAGCCAAAAAAAAACAAAGTGATTTATTTTTTCCTCTGAGTCACTTTTTGGGGATTGGACAATATAAGCAAATGCTTCAACATTATTACCCTCATCCTTTCATTTAGAAATGAAGTGGCAGATAGAGTATACAAAGGGTGACGCTCCTGTCACTCTCCACTCTTCCAATTAGATGGACAAGGGCTAGCAGTGCAGAGGTTTTGTTCTCCTGGTTACTACTCAGCCACTTCTTTTTACCCTCCCTTTTCTTGAGGCTGTTCAGCTCTTGGATTTTTGTTTTGCTAAGCTGCCCATGATCCAAAAACTGCTAATAAAGAAGGAATAGTTAGTTAGAAAGGTCAAATTGTCAGCCTCCCTCCACCTGTACTTCCAGGAACAAAAGCAGTCTAACCTCCCTGCCCCTGGCCCACAGAGTGCTCACAGGAGTCTCTCTGCAGCTGTCAGTTACACAGAGAGGATCAGGAGTGAGGTAGAGGGGAGTGAGTTCAGAGCAGACCCTGAATGGCTGGATGTGGGAGCCATGTGAACCACATCATTTCATGAAATGTTTTGAACCAAAATATCAGATTTCTAAATTAAGGTTTTCTTTAATTGACAAGACTGAGACCTTTCCAAGAAATATTCTAGAAATCATTTTATGCCTGATCAAAAGCAGGTAAGCATTTCCATGGCACAAAGTGAAAGGTATTTTAAAACTGGTGAATAAGTAAAAAAGAAAAAAAAAGGCACATTTAAGCAATGTGGTTTAATAATACTGAAGCAAAAAGACCTAAAATAATTCAGTTGAAATATAATGAAAGTATGACTCCTGTATCATGTGATTTTAAAGAACAGAGTGACCCTAATTTGCTCCTAGGGCTAATCCATAGAGCAATATATTTGTCATTTTTGTCTGAGTGTCAAAATTAGCTTTCTTCCTCTCTAAAAGGCCATCCAGTTAATTTAGGAATATAATCTTTGTCATATATATGTGTATATATTTTTTGGCCATTCTCTATTTGGAAGTATCATGATCGAACTGAGACCATCCTCAATTGCATGAGAATTGGGTTCCAGGCTCAGCTGGTCCACTGGTTGGTGATTTTATTTAAGTCCCTAAGCTCAAAGAGATAACATGAAACAATATGAAAGAAAGTTGAAAAAAAAAGACTCCAATATTATCTAGACACTTTTCTGCTTTGCTCATACTGATTTCCTGTCTCTACTCTAAGATCTCTGCCTGCATTGATTCTTTTTGATTCACAATAGCCCGATAAATATTGTACTATACCATTTTACAGATGAGGAAACTAGATGTGGAGACATTATACTTATTGAAATTCATTCAACATTAATAGATAAACTCACATTGTGGTTGGATCCAAAGTTGGGGTTCTTTTGTTTGCCATGTTTTCCCCCTTTATTTTCATTTGTGTCAAAGTTTTTGCATTTTTAAGTTAATTAAAATTTCTAGTTTGTTCAGATAATTTTAAAAGTGTCGAAGTGGCTATAGCTATTGGAACCACCAGATAGGAGAAATATAAAGGTAGACAAAATTCAAAGAGATTTGAGTGAGTCCGAGAAAAAAGTTATATATATATGAGAAAATGCAAAAAAAGACCTATTGGTATTTAATTAAAATAAAACACACTGTTAATTTCCCCCTTTTCTTGTTTAAGGGATGGGAGAGACATGGTAGATTCTGTTACAAAATTGATACAGTCCTTCGCACGTTTGACTAGGCTTCCAGTGGTTACTACTGTCCTCCTGCTCTTGTGATCATTACAAAGAGGTAAAATTAAATTTTTCTAGCTGAAACATTAGTATTCTTTGATGTGAGGGCTCTTGGGATGATAAAATCTAACCATAATCAGAGCTTCTTAAAATGTAAAGTGCTCTGTAGAGTAGGGTATTCAATTACCTAAAGCATTTATGGAGGTGAATTTAAATCTTCTGATGTTATTCTTAAATTGATTTTTGAATGACAAATAGTAAAATTTAAGATGACTTGAACTTTCCACAAAGATTTATTAATTATTAGCTTTGCTAATATATTCAGTTGTATTTAGGCTTTTATCTTCTAACTGCTTGTCATGGAAAACAAATATTTACCAAGTATTTTTTAAACACAATATGTATAAGCTGCATGGGGTCTTTCTTTAGCACAAAAGGAAGTGTAGTGAAAATGTGGAGGGTATTCAAATACCTCCCCATTGCTGCTTAGGTCTATTTTGTTTAGACTTAGACTTCTTTGTGCACAGATGTCTTCCTGATCCTGCAGAGGGTTGTGCCTTTTTACTCTTCATATAATTTGCAGCATGCTATACTGGGGATAAAAAGTGCCATAACAAAGATGACCTCCTGTAACAATCAATGTCAAGGACAGTGAGGGCTGGAAGGCCAGTTTCTCCATGCCTAAAACAGAAGCAGCAGGATAGAATTCTTCAGTGGTTCCACAGGAAAGACACCTGCAAAACAAGTCTCTTGCTTTTGTGCCAAGGCCATTACCTTTGAAAATATCCACTGAAAACTGCATGTGGTGGTACATACCTGTAATCCCAGGTACTTGGGAGATTGAGGCTGTAAAATTACTTGTGCAAGACCAATCTGAGTAATGTAGTGAGAGATCTGTATGAAAAAAAATCCACTGACTACTAGGAAATAGGAGAACTGGTGCTTTGGTTTTGTCTAGAGACTCTTCATGCATCTGTCTACTTTGTAGAGAGAACTTGTATGCTTTCTCTGTTCTCCCTTGACTTGGGAGTCAACATTCTTAGTCACCAGTGTTTTTTCTCTTCTCTCACCCTCTTTCTTTCCTCACTCCCTCCATCTGTCCTGAAATCTTTTCCAGTATATACTCCAAAAAAATGCACAGGAATGTGCATGCATGTGTGCAGAGAAATGGATTAATACACTGGGGAATGGGTTGACATCGAGTGGCAGACTAAATGACCTTCTTTAGGGTATAATGCTACCTTTGATGTATCTCAGCATTAGTTTTAGTTCTGCCATTCTCCCTCCCAGGTATAGGTACCAGGCAGAAGGAAGCCTTTATCCCCTCAACTTTCTAGGCAGCTTCCACAAGCACCTTGGATCATAAATCCCCAGTCAGCAAGTGAACACTGGACATTACAGGAGCTTGACCAATGAAATCAGGGTCCTCTGTTCATTATAATTGAATTGTTCTGTATTGAAGAAAATAAGTATAATTGTTTCATCTATTTTTATGTATCATTCTTCCTTTTCTTTTTTTTAAATTTGTGTTTGTTTGTTTAATGTTCATGGAGATCTTGTTACATACCAGGCATGCTAGTATTTTATTTTTCATATGTTATCTGACTATGCAAAAAATTAATAGTCAAGAGTTTATTTTAAAAGTATTCATTGAATGCCTGTTTTGTGAGAGGCACCCTATTAAACACCAACAAGATTTTAGTTAGGTAGGTAGATAGATCAATCAATCGATTGATCGATAGATAAATGGTATAATTGTCCAGTGCCTTTTGCAATATAGCAGCTGACGAAAGAGAACACAGACATGTGGAACAAATGAAGAAGATGGAGTAACAGGACAAAGTGATGAACTCAAAGTCACATTATAGATTGTTCACAGTGCCAAAGTGACCCTAGCTAGGGTGGAAATCAGCCTTAGCGTTCAGAGGCTTCATATTCTACCAATGCTTTGGGGACCTCATACAGATGATGAATAGTGTCGGGGGGGGGGGGGAAATCTGTTTTGTTTCCCCAAAACTGGATACAAGTGTATGTTGTGAACACGATTTTTTTCTTTGCTTAACTACATTCAGTAGCCCACATTCATGTGTGTTCCAACTCTGAAGCAAAATTATGGGAGAGGTAAATTTGGTTTTAATCCCTATTTCAGCTACCTAGGCCTGTCCAAGTTGTCTTGCACTGACCACCAGCCCAGTTGCTAACCACACCTGCAGGACCACCTCTGAGTAAATGAAGCCCTTCCAGGTCAGTTAGCAGCAAGTACACTACTGGCAAACAAGACCACATCCAAAGCAGGATGTTGGAAAAATGAAGAACGCTGGACTCTTGGTCTTTATCCATTCAGACCCCAGGAGGCAATAAACCACTCTTTGAGTAACACACATGTTGGAATGTTCTCCAGCAGTATATTCTGTCTGAGAAGGCTGGACAGTAGATGGAAAGCCTCCTCAGACCCAGGGGCATCCACTAGCCTTAGTAATCATTTTCTTCCATTACTGATTTCCTGTTTGAGTTAAGACACTGCTGTCACTCTTCAGCACCCAGGCTTGTAGTTGCTAATTGATTTTCCACTCTTCTGCACAATTGAGTGACGGGTTTGATGGGCACAATTAGAACCACCTGCTACAAATTACTTATTTCTTTTGTTATCCAGCAACCACTCTTGCTCTAGAACTTTTTAACACTTTGTGGAATTGAGAAAGTCAGAAAAATAGACCCTTATTACTAAGTATCAGATTTTTATTTACTGGTGTACTATTACAAAATCTTTTCAGGTCCAGTGACTTTGCTGCTTATAAGAGCAGGAATGCAAAACTCCAATTCCATAGATAATTGTCTAGGTGCTTGTATGTTGAAATCTTGATCAATCAGCTATGGAATATTTAGCAAAAAAAATAATACAAATGATATTTGATTTTGTGAAGCTTACCCAGAGAGAAAAATCCTGCAATGTCTCACTTTTTTTCTGTTTAAATATGCATTATACTTAAGTATTAAGTATTTTTAAAGTTTTGCCACTTTCCTGCAACTGCCATATCCCAAACACCCTGGCAGTTAACTTTTGTGTCTGTGTGGGTAAAATACACATAGCATAAAATTTACCATATAAACCACTTTAAGTGTATCATTCAATGGCTTTAAGTGCATTCACATTGTGGTACAGCTACCACCATCTCCATCTCCAGAGTTTTTTCATCTTCTCATATTGAAAAAAAAAAAAAAAACTCCCAATTTCCCCTTACCACCAACTCCTGACAACTACTGTTCTATTTTCTGTCACAGTAAGTTTGACCACTCTAGATTCCTCATGTAAATGAAATTATAGAGCATTTTTCCTTTTGACTCTGGCTCATTTTACTTAGAATAATGCCATCATGGTTTACACATGTTGCAGCATACATCAAAATTTCCTTTGTTTTTAAGGGTAAGATAGCCTGATATGTATATACCATATTTTGTTGACCCATTTGTCCATCAGTAATTATTTGGGTTGCTTTTGCCTTTTGACAATTATAAATAATGCTACCTTGAACATGAATATACAAATTCAAGTCCCTGCTTTGAATTCTTTGAGTATATACTCAGAAGTAAAATTGCCAGGTCATATGATAATTCTATTTTTAACTTTTTGAGAAAGTGTCATACTGTTTTCCATAGTTGCAGCACCATTTTACACTCCCACCAGTAGTTCACAGGGTTCCAAGGTCACCACACTCTGGTCAATTTGTTATTCTCTGGTTGTTTTGTTGCATTTTGATAATAGCCATGCTACCAGACATGACATGGTATTTCATGGAGGCTTTGATTGCATTTCCCTGAATGAGCATCATTTCAATATTGGCCATTTAGAGACACGTGTATTCAAATATTTGGCTCATTTCTTAATTGGGGTGTTTGTTTTTCTGTCATTTAACTATAGAAGTCATTTATATATTCTGTATATTAATCCTATATCAGATATATATTTGAAAATATTTTCTCCCATTCTGTGGGTTGCCTTCTCACTCTATAGTGCTTTTAATGCACAAAAGTTTTTCATTTTGATGAAGCCAACTTTATCCATATCTTATTTTATTTTCTACACTTTTGATGTCACTTCCAAGATATAATTCCCATATACTGTCGGGAATCACTCTGGAAATACACACCCTTAAGTCCTAAGCAAGAGATACTGAACATTGTTGTGCCCCACAGTAACTTGGGCTTTACCTCCGCTTGGATAATGAGGCATGGCTCCAGGAGTGGGCATTACCCAGTGGGGTTGAGTTACACTCACCTGTTCCTTTGTAATCCTACCCCTTGTCTCATTTGGACGGCTTCTCCCCAATAAAATAGGGTTCCAGGCATGCTCATTCTCTTTCATGCCTGACTTGCCTCTTTTGTTGGATCTGGGTCAGAGGAGATGTCAAAGAACCCAAAGAAAAAGGTATCTCTCTGTCTCTGTGTGATCATTTCATGCCAGCCCAGATCACCTGGAGTGACCCTGACTGGTTTAGTCATGTGTCACAACAGTATACAATATTGTTGTATATTGTTGTGATACATGATTTTCCCTACATTTTCTTCTAAGAGTTTTAAAATTTTAGGTTTTATATTTAAGTTTTTAATTAACTTTGAGTTCTTTTTTTTAATGGTATAGGAATCCAATTCATTCTTTTGCAAGTGTACATCCAGTTTTCCCAACACCATTTATTGAAAAGACTGACCTTCTCCATGAATGGTCTTGAACCCTTGTTGAAAATCATGTGACAATATATGCAAGAGTTTTCTCTGGGCTTTCTGTTGTTCCATTGATCTATATGTCAGTCTTTCTGTCAGTACCACAGTTTTGATTACTGCACTTTTTGGTACATTTTTTAAAATATAGTATAGACTTTATTTGGATTCTAATTGTAATAAGTTTTGAAATCAAAAAGTGTGAGACCTCCAACTTTTTGCTCTTTTTTATTCTTTCAACTATTCAAGGTCCCTTGAAATTCCATATGAAATTTAGGATTACTTCTATTTCTGAAAAGAAAAATTATATATATGTATATAGGATATTGATAGGGATTATTTTGAATACATAGATCATTTGGGATAATACGGACATAGTAATAATAGTAATCCTTCCAGGCCATGAACATGGGAATGTCTTTCTGTTTATTTGTGTTTTTAATCTCTTTCATCAGCATTTTGCAATTCTCAGTGTACAAGACGTTCTCCTCTTTGGCTGACTTTATTCTTAAGTATGTCATTCTGTCAGGTGCTATCCTAAATGCAATTGTTTTCCTAATTTCCTTTTTTGGACTATCCATTTTTATAGAACACAGCTCACTTTTGTGCGTTGATTTTGTATGCTGTAACTTTGCTGACTTCATTTATTAGTTCTAATAGTTTTTCTGTGTGTGTAAAAAGAAGCTATTTTTTTTAAAGAAAGAGTGAGAGAGAGTGAGAAAGAGGGAGAGAGAGAGAATTTTTTTCAATATTTATTTTTTAGTATTTGGCAGACACAACATCTTTGTCTGTATGTGGTGCTGAGGATCGAACCCAGGACACACGCATGCCAGGCGATCGCGCTACCGCTTGAGCCACATCCCCAGCCCAAAAAGAAGCTATTTTTTTAAAGTCACATCTTAGTTATCCACTTTAAAATAAGACAATAAAAAAAACTCTCATTAGTAAAAATTAAACACCAAGAATATAGACTAAATAGTGACAGTGCTCCTTCACCTACTGTCTATTCTCTTCTCTTCCCTAAAAGGAACCACCACTAACAGCTTGGAAGTTGTTCTTCTAGGTTTATTTCTTCTGTCTATATTAAGTATGTTTTCTAATTCTACATTTGTTTTCTAATAGTTTTCAAGAAACAATTTTCAAAAATTTAACATTCCTGGTTATTACAGGAGGCCACTAGAAACTTGTGACAACAATGATCATGGTGAGTGTCTCCATCTTAAAACTATTGATAGTCTATTTCGGTTCTTCATTTACAAGAAGGAAAAAGAAGCTGATCATTTTTATATTTTTCAACAACAAAGTCTGTGATTTCAAATGGCATAGAAAATGTTGATAATTGTGTAATTGGGAGAAAGCAAATTGCAGTTACTCAGTTCAAAACCAAGTCATTCCAGTGAAATCTTAAACTTCTCTCTCACACACACACACAACCACTATTTTTTAAATTTCATTTGCTAACAAGTAAAGCTATACTTTCTATGTGTTACTTTTGTTTTTAATTCATTTTGGATAATACAAACACAATCGTTATAGTGCTGCTATCTACTACGTGCTGTGTTGTTCATAGACAAGAAACCTTTTTTTCCAATTACATGCCAAATTTTTTCCAGTTAGCCATCACTGCTAAACTGATGAAGAAACATAATGTTCACTTATATATTAAGTAAAATGTACCTCCTCTTAAAGTATGTACTTTTAAAGTGCAAAATGCTTATTCTGAAGTGAAAACAATTTATCAATGCATATTAAAAATATGTTGCTATCTTTAAATTGCATTTTTAAATGAAAATGTAATGTTTAGCGCCATGAACAATTTTTTGCAAACATAATGGAACTTCAAGATGTATTTTTCTTATTTACATTGAAAACACAAGTGATTTCTTAACTTTTTCTAAGGCATTAATTGGAAAAGTTAATTTCTTTCTGACTGCAAGAATTATTCTCCTAGAATATTTGATTTTGTAAGTAGGTGCACATAAGCAAAATATTCTACCAGTTTTTTTTTAAGATGACAAATAGTTTTAACTTTATTCAGTTCCTAGAGATAGCATGCTATCCTGGTTCAAATAACAATACAGAAGAATGTACATTATATTTGGTTATTTTTGTTTCCTTAAATCCCAACAACATTTGAATTAAACAAGCTCAGCAAATCAGACAAAGAGACCAGATAATACAAAACTCTGGAATGTTCTCTTATGAATTATTCTAAAACACAGGGTTAGAAAAGCCTCTGAAAGGTGAACTTCTATATTATTGTAAGGCAGAAGTTTTTTTTTTACCCTATCAGTGTTTGAAATAATGAGTAGTAAAGAATATAAAATGACCTCTTGCTTCTTTACT
Organism: Callospermophilus lateralis; assembly: GCF_048772815.1. NCBI lineage: Eukaryota > Metazoa > Chordata > Mammalia > Rodentia > Sciuridae > Callospermophilus > Callospermophilus lateralis. The sequence goes on from NW_027516097.1 coordinate 416,669, forward strand.
GGCTGGAAACTGATACTCGAAGATATTATCCAGATTTAATATCTTCATATTGTTTAGAAAAAAATAAAGTTTTTTAGATTTTTTTTATTCTTTAGAAGAAAGACACATTTGTCACATTTCTTCACCTTTTAAAACTGGATCAAGAAAACCAGAGTCTTGTTTTGACTTGAAGGCTTTAGGATTTAATGTATGAGTATTATATACACTACTTCAAAAATACACTTGCCAGTTCAAAAAGCCAAAGGTTTCTACTGTTTCAAGCAATGATAAATAGAAATAAAATAGCAAATCAAAGGGGACTAAATAAATCTACAATCAACAGGGGACACAAGCAATATGTTGTCAAGAATAATGATACCCAAGGCCAAGTTCACAGAGAAGGTCATTTCGCTGCATTATCTGATAAATGCCACAGTATAAGATAATGGAAAACCCAGCAACACCCCCAGACTAAACACCGGCACAATAAGCAGTGCCTGATCATCGCACCCATGGTGCACAGTGTCTTGCTGGCCTCTAACACAGCAATTTCAGGCACCATGTGGGGACAATAACCATGCCATGCTGCCTCGGAGGGATCAGGAAAGCAGACCATATGTTATGACACACAAACCAACAATGTATAAGGAAAATTATGACAGCATCCAGGAAGCATTCAGCTTGATATACCTTCTTTCTGAAGCACATTTATGTAAGGTTCTGCCCCTGTGTGTAATTACAAAAGAATTTGTCTAACTTCAAATGGGTGCGATTTAGACTGTTAATAAAGTATTTGCAAAAAATATTTACTAAAGCATGAAGAAAACCCATGAGCTCTGCAAAGATGCATACCACGGATGTTTTTAGTCACTAAACATTTCTAGTGGTGTCATTTCAAATTTTACTTTTTTCTGTTCCCCCCCCCCTTATTTCCTTTGTGACACCTCTGTTTTCCAATGATCCCATTGTTTTACTTCCCTTAGCAAGTTAAGAATGCATGGAAATTTTTAAATTCCGAATAGTATTTTAAAAGTCTAATTTGCTTTCTCATTGTGTTCCTGGGTAACTTCATCAGGACTTTATTTCCCATTGACTCAGCTGAGCTGGCCAGAAGTCACCACTGTTTGAAATTTCTTCTAACTATATATTTTGAAAATAGATTTCTCAAGACAGTTTCAAATTTAGCTTTAAATTCTTATCAGGTATGCATTGGCGTTTTCTGTGTGAATGTATTCATGTTGGAAAGGAAGAATTGCTAACAATCATTGAACACTAATTCATTCAGCTGTTTGGGGAAAATGCTAGTGGATGTACTGGCTTGTAGTAGCTCCTTCTGCTTGAATTTATCATCAGTGAAAATGCACATTTGAATAAGCCAAGAACTCCATGTGCCTGTGAACAAACTGATTAGGGAGACACACAGTTACTACTCATATTCTTTTCTCACCAAGCAAGTGTGGTGAGTGGGTGTGTGTGAACTCTGTAGTGTTAAACACTCATTCAGAAAAATTTACTATTCTTCCTCCTCTCTCCTGCCAGCCCCTACCTCCCTGCACATTATGGCATGGTGTGTGGTATGTGGTCTAAACACAAAACAGGCCCCATCTAACTCTAATAAATGTATGGTTGGCTACATGGACTTTCCCACCTACACTCTGAAACCAAAGTCAGCCTCTGTTCCTTGAAACAATTTGTTAACGATTTGAATATGAGATTCTCCCCAAAAGCTCTTATGTTAATGCAATAGGTGAAATGATTAGATTATGAGGGCTGTAATCTAATCAGGCTATCCTCATTTGATGAACTAACTGGGTGGTAACTCTAGGAGTGTGGGGCATGGCTGGAGGAAGTGGGTCATTGGGGGGCGAAGGTGCTGGAAGGGTTCATTCCCTGTGTCCCATACCACTCTCTGCTTCCTGGCCACCATGAAAAGACTCTATCCATCATGCCTCCATCACCCCTCTGCCATGATGTTCTGCCTCAACCTGGAGGCCCAGAGCAATGGTATTGGTCAACCATGGGCTGAACCTCTGAAACCATGAGCCAAAATAAACTTTTATTCCTCTAAGTTATTCTGGTTGCTTATTTTGGATACAGTGATAAAAGGCTGACTAACACACAGTTATAAAAGTCTATAAGAATAAAATTCTCCTCATGTATTTCTGGAAATTACACTGACATTTGGCATTTATTAGTAATGTTCAGTGTCTTTGTGTATTTTCCTGCTCTGTGTTCTAAAGAATTAGCAAGAAATACTTACTCTGGTGCCATTCTGTGCACTTCATTATGTTTTAATGAGATTTTTTATTGCCTAGAAACGTAATGTAACCATTTCCTTTTTCCCTTTTCAAGGTTTGAACAGGCTTTTATTACCAGTTTGATCAGTAGTGTGGTGAAAACAAAGGACAGTTATTTTTGGATCACTCTGCAAGACCAAAATGACACAGGAGAATACATTTGGAAGACCACAGGACAGAAGTCTGAGTCGGTACAGTACACGCACTGGAACGCACATCAACCCCGTGAGTGGAGAGGGCTGCAGCACCTACTCCCCCTCACTTTTTCCTTCTCTTTTATTGGTTCCAAATCCCTTCCACCCCTTGGTCACCTCGTTTGAGTCTTCCTTAATGTTTTCTTACTGCCTATGTTAACTAAAATGATCACCCCGTTTGCAGGGGGTAACAAAATAGTCAGTTTCTAACATATTGTCCACATGAAGCTGTATAATTTGGGTAAGTCACTTAATCTCTCCATATGTTTCCTCGTTATTAAGGATAGCAATAGTATCTACAGAATTACTCTGAGGACTAAGTTAAATATTACACAGTTCCTGCTGCACTGTAAATCATAAATACTAGCTCTCACTGCAGAGAAAGAATGTGTAGAATTTTTTCTAAAGACTACATAGAATATAATATCATGGTTTTCCTGTTAGGATTCCTCACCCATACATTCTAAGATGTGGGGCCTCCTCTGTGCTGCACCAGCCACCAAGGTGAGCACCCTGGAAAATCCCAGGACCCTACAGGAGGGTCTGATTGTTGTCTACACGCTTAGATTTCCTCAACATTTATGAGCCAGATTTAACTGTTTAAAAAAGATTCCCTAAATTTCCTGAGGTTAAAAGAAAGAAAAAAGAGATCAAAGAAAATCCATTTACAGTCTCTCTGTTGAACACATGGTTTAAGTACCGGTACTTTTTGAAGACTTCCAATTCCCAGCCCTGCATGTAAGAAGCTTAGAAGTTGCCATGTCATCCTAACAAGCAAAGAGCTGAACAAGCTGAGAAACCAAAATTCTTCTTAGAGCCACCAAAGATATGAGATCACAGAGCAAACCACTGCCCCCAAATTGGAGAGAGAGACAGAGGATACAGACATCACAACTTACTGGAAGAGAGACTGACCAGCAGAAACCTCCACTCAATCCAGTGCTGGGCTTAGAAATTCTGAACTGCAATGGACGAAGTTGCTGGAAGCTCCGTGTAGACAACTCTGAGAGTAAAACTCCAGGAGGGCCCGGGTCACAGGAGTCGCACACACTGTTACAGCTTCTTCCTCTTGAAACTCTAACAGGTCCTCACAGTGAGGATCAGAGAAAATTTTCCTCATGCTTTCACTTGAAGGAGAAGGAAAAGAACCTCTATTTTTTTGGGGGGGTACTGGGAATTAAACTCAGGGTCACTCAACCATTGAGCCACATCCATAGCTCTATTTGGTATTTATTTAGAGATAGGGTCTCACTGAGTTGCTTTGTGCTTCCCCATTACTGAATCTGACTTTGAACCCATGATCCTCCTGTCTCAGCCCTTCCAAGCTGCTGGGATCACAGGCATGCACCACTACGCCCAGCCAGGATCCTTTTTTAAATACACAACATTCTGTTAACAGAGTCTCACCAGAGCCTGACCTGCTTGAGTTTAATCAGAGCATAACCTACCTGAGAGGGAGGGGAACTACCGGGCTCCAGCACTCTCCAGCTGTTCTATCACACTGAGGAGAGAAAAACACCTGAGAAGCTCTCACTGATGAGGGCCACAGTCCAGAGGCACAGGACGGATCATTTAAAGACTGAGGCCAAGTCATAGGATGTGGACACTCCCTTTCGCCCATAGTTTCCACCATCTTACTAGAGGCCTGTTTCCTGGAATTCCTTTTTCCAAGTACATTATGTCCACCTTTCAACAAAAACATTACAAGGCATACTAAAAGGCAGAAGACAGATGGAGAGTCTAAGAAAAAAAAGTGAAAATGAAATGCTATATATAGATATATGTATTTATCAGAATAGAAGAATGTCTTGGTGGGCTAATGATTCACTGATGAAAGAATCTTTGAGTTTGAGGATGTGACCATAGAAATTTTCAGAAGTGAAAAAAAATTTTTTTAAAGAAACAGAACAGAATATAAAAGAACTGTGAGACAACTACAACTGTATAAATAATTGTAATAGGATTATCAGAAGGAGAAGAGAGAAAGGAACACAAGCAATACTTAAAGCAACAGTAACCAAGAATTTCCCCCAATCAATGTCATTACCAAACCACAATCCAGGAAGCCCAGAGATCACCAACCAGGATAGTTCCCCCAGAATAACTATAGCTAGGAAAATCAGATTCAGACTTGAGAAAATAAAAATATAAAGAAAAATTCTTGGACGAAGCCAGAGAGGGAGCAAAGATGAGAATTAAATCTGACTGCTCCTCAGAAACTATGCAAGCAAAAAAGAGAATAACGTGAAATTTATAAAGTATTGAGGGGAGAAAAAAACCCAACCTAAAATTCTATAATTTTTAAAGTATCCTGTAAAAGTGAAGGAGAATTTAAATCTTTCATGATTTTATTGAATGTGCGCCAGTAGGCTTGCTTTGCAAAAATATTAAATGAACTTCTTGGGAGAGAAGGAAAATGAAATAGAAACTTAGGCCTATCTAAAGGAAGCGCATTGGGAATGAATAGTGAAGATAAAATAAAAACTTTTATTTTTCTCATTTTTAATTATCTAATATATGTTCAAAATAATAATGACAACAATATACTCAGTTATAAATCATAACAACTAATTATCAAATATTTGCTTCTATGTAAATGAAACAAATGACAGGGATAAGAGGGACATTGGGTGGTTGTGATGTGTCAGAGTAGCTTTAGTTGTGACAAATTTGGCACTGTGATATGTGATGTCTACTGTGAGGGAGATTGTGTAGGAGGCAAGGGAGAGGGATGATATGGGAATTCCCTGTGCTTTCAGGTTCATTTTGGTATGAACCTAAAACTACTATAAAAAATATTCATTAATTTTTCAAAAATTATATATTTTAAAGATACAAGCAAGGTGTAATCAAGACAAATATTTTTTGTGTGTGTTTGCATATAAATGGTACACCTGTAATCCCAGCAACTCAAGAGGCTGAGGCAGGAGGATCACAAGTTTGAGGCTAGCTGCAGCAACTTTAGCAAAACCCTCAGCAACTAAGTGAGACTCTGTCTCAAAACAAAAAATTAAAACGACTGGAGATATAACTTAGTTCAATCCCCAGTACCCCTCACCAAAAAAAAAAAAAAAAAAAAGCATTGGTTTAGGAAATTGTATAGAAACTGATGATTTCCCATAGCCCAAAATAAGAAACATCACAATTCACTCAACAGAACAATCTTCTGGTTCTGCAACTCTATATTATTAAATTGAAAAAAAGAAGTAAAGTTCCATGTCACACCATTCTACAAAACAAAAAAATTAAAGCTCAGGTATCATTTCTATATACTTAGGAATTTTGATGGGAATATACCTGTCAAAATAAATTAATACATTTTGAGAAGACAAAATTTTTGGTTTTTAAAGTTAACTTCCTTGGGGCATATTTAGATGTCTGAAGTCTGGAACTAAAGCAGAGCTTCTTGTCATTCATAAGTTTCTGCTGTAATTTACTTGAGTGGCACTACACTTTTTCTCTTTTCCCTGAAGCAAAAATAATGCTGTGATGCTCAGTTTGGCTGCTCATGCTGATTGACATTGAGTAAATTGTCTCTGAATAAGATGAAAATGTAAATCTTTTTTGAAGAAAATAGCAATAATAAAAGCTCCAGTGTTCCCCTTTTTCTTTTAAATTACAGCTTGTAGAAACACCACCCTAAATCACATTTTCTTTACTGGCTGTCAAAAAAGAATCCATTATCTTGGGCCTCATATGAGAATCTTAATCCAGCAGAAACTGACTGTCTGAACTGACCACTGAACAGGAAGCCTGTAGGTTTTTATAAACTCGGACTCTGTCCTTATGTCCTACTAGCAAAATATTCCATCTGTGCTAGAATCACAGTTCTGCCATTTTTTCTCAATTTTGTATTATGTTCATCAAATAGCACAATACACCACCACGTACCCTTTACCAGGAGTCAGCAATGATCAACTTCATGGTCACTATTGTCTCAGCTTTACCCTCACCCATGTCCCATATTTTCTCATAGCAAATCCCAGATATATATCATTTCACCCACAAGTATTTCAGAATTATTTAAAAAAAATAAAGACATCTTTTATAAAAACATGATATAATACAATTATCAAACCTGAAAATAATTAATTATAGTTCCATAACATCATAAATCTTCAATTAATGCTCATGTTTCCAAGTGACCCATAAATATTATATAGAGTATTTTACACTTTGTTTCAATCAAGATCCAAATAAGTTCACACATTGCAATTGATTAATAGATTTCCTAACATCTGTTTCCCACCTCCTTCACCCATCTTTTGTTTTTCTTAGAATTTATTTGTTGATGATGCAAATGAATTATATGGCTTAAATTTCCGTAAAGTTTATGCTTTATTGTCTAACACATATTGTGTAATGGGTTACTCTATCCTCTTTATTTTTCACACAAAAAAACAACATTTTTTTTTCTTAAACAGAATCAGAGACCTGATCAAATTCAGTTTTTCTTTATTTTATTTTGAAATACTATTTCTCACAAACTTGCATGTTTTGTCTGGAGATGCATAATGTCCAGTTTTCTTTCTTTTTATGTTATTAGCAGCTTTTTAATTTTTTAATTTTTCTTTTTAGTTATACCTGACAGTAAAGTGTATTTTGACATATTATACATTCAAGGAATATAACTTATTTTAATTAGGATTCCATTTTTGTGTTTGTATGCTATGTGGAGTTACACTGGTCATGCATTCATGCACAAGCATAGGAAAGTTATGTCCAATTCATTCTATTGTCTTCCTGTTCCCATCCTCCTTCCTTTCCCTTCATTCCCCTTAGTCTAATCCAATGGACTTCTGTTCTTCCCCTCGTACCATCCCTAGTTGTGGATTAGCATCTACATATCAGAGAGGTCTTTGATTTTTTGGACTGGCTTATTTTGCTTAATATGACAGTCTCCCATTCCATCCATTTACCAGCAAATGCCAAAATTTCATTCTTTATTGCCCATTTTTTATTAGGTTTTATTGTTTTGTTTTGTTTTGATTTGGTTTTTTGGTGTTGAGTTTTTTGAGTTCTCTGTATATCCTGGAGATTCATGCTTTATCTGATGTACAGGTAAAGATTTTCTTCCATTCTATAGGTTCTCTGTTCATGTTCTTGATTATTTTCTTTCCTATGAAGAAGCTTTTTAGTTTGACACAATCCCATTTATTGACTCTTGACTTTACTTATTGCACTGTAGGAGTCTTATTTAGGAAGTCGGTTCCTAAGCTGACATTGGGCCTACATTTTCTTCTAACAGGTGCAGGGTCTCTAATGCCTAGGTCCTTAATTCACTTTGAGTTGAGTTTTTTGCAGGGTGAAAGGGGGTTCAATTTTATTCTACTACATATGGATTTCCAGTTGTCCCAGCACCATTTGTTGAAGAGTCCATCTTTCCTCCACTGTGGCACCTTTGTCTGGTATGAGAAAACAGTATTTATATGAGTTTGTCTCTGTGTCTTCTATTCTATACCATTGGCCTTCTTGTCTGTTTTTGTGCCAATACCATGCTTGTTTGTTACTATAGCTCTGTAGTATAATTTAAGGTCTGGTATTGTGATGCCTCCTGCGTCACTTTTCTCTTTAGGGATTGCTTTGACTATTCTGGGCCTTTTACTTTTCCAGATGAATTTCATGACTGCTTTTTCTATTTCCATGAAGAACATCATTTGAATTTTAATAGGAATTGCATTAAATCTGTGTAGCACTTTTGGTAGTATGGGCATTTGACAATATTAGTTGCCTATCCAAGAACATGGGAATCCTTCTATCTTTTTGTGTGTTCTTCAGTTTCTTTCTTTAGTGTTTTATAGTGTTCATTGCATAGATATTTTACCTCTTTTGTTAGATTGATTCTCAAATTTTTTTGAGGCTATTGTGAATGGGATAATTTTCCTGACTTCTCTTTCAGCTGATTCCTCATTGGTGTATAGGAACACAATTGATTTATTTGTGTTAATTTTATATCCTGCTACTTTACTGAATTCTAGCAGCTTTCTGGTGGAGTTTTTTTTGGGGGGGGAGTTTCTAAATAGAGAATCACATCATTAGCAAATAGGGATAGTTTGAGTTCTTCTTTTCCAATTCATATCCCTTTATTTCTTTCTTTTTTCTAAATGCTTTGGCTAGGGTTTCAAGAACTATGTTGAATAGATGTGACAAAAGAGGGCATCCCTGTCTTGTTCCAGTTTTTAGAGGGAATATTATTAGCAGTTTTTGATGATCGATGCATAGGCCCCTTGATTCATTATGGTTTGTTTGTGTTATTTTGTTTTTCTGGAGATGGAACCCAGGGCCTTAAGTATGTTAGACAAGCACTCTGCCACTAAGCTATATCTTCAGCCCCCAGTAGGGGTTCTTGATTCATAGTTGGAATACTCCTATAAGGAAAAAATTCTCGGCCTGTATTTTAGTAACTTTGTGGTATGGTTTTTATAGGAAAGCCAGAATAAATGCTTAATTCTTTCCCTTTACAAAATAATTATTTCTTCATTAGCATCTTCCAGCATTGATGAATTAGAGGTTTGCAGGATTTTTAAAAGCTGTTAACGAGTAAGCACTTTAAAACATATTTGATATGTTGATCTGTTTTAGTTCATTTAACCTCCCCTACCCTGGAGGCTGAGGGGTTGAACCCAGTGCCTAATCACTGGACCACATCCCCAGACCTTTTTATTTTTTACTTTATTTATTTTTATTTATGTTTTATTGTGTTGGGGATTGAACCCAGGGCCTTGTTCATGCAAGGCAAGCACTCTACCAACTGAGCTATATCCCTAGCCCTTTTAGTTCATTTCACTTATCCTTTTTTAATGCTCAAGTTGCCCAATCTTTGTAATGGGGATCTCCTCAACAACTACCTCCTGAGTCCTCCTGATGTGATGTTAACTGTCTCTGATAGCATCCTTGCTATCTGGCATGACAAGATGTAAATTTCTGCCTCAGACTTCAAATCATTCAGGTCATCAATGAATCCTGGTCATTTTAATGGGAAGTGGTATTATTTTAATATGCAATCTGAGCATATAGGTATTTATTAAACATTTGTGGGTTTTTTTTTTCATTTCTAGGCCATTTTGGTGGGCGGATATAGGAAGTAAATGATGTGTCTATGTATGTACGCACGTGTGTGTTTGTGTGTGTGTGTGAGAGAGAGAGATGAAATACTTTTTTAGTTCAAACTGATAACTGATACTTTCAATTCAAATTCAGGACTACAAGGTTTTTAACCTTTATCTGTATTTCCTTTCTTTCACTCCAAAACTCTCCTTTATCAAAAAAAAAAAAAAAACCAGGAAACTCTGGTATATATTTTTTTAAACAACAACAACAAAGGCACTCTATAGCCCTTGGTATTTTGAGAGAAATAAAATATTCAGGTAAAGCAGGAAAGGTGGTTTTGATGTCCACTAACCATTGCCACTGATTAAAGGGGAAGATGATAAGATATTTTCTATTAAGGGAGAAACTAATGCGTCAAAACTGAAATATACTTTGTACTTAGATTAAAGATACCATTGTAAATGAAGGCTGCTCTATGGGAATGAAAAAGGTGAATACATCGTTGTTAAGATATTACAAAAGCTTTTCTGGGTTACACAAGAGTTTCGTAGGAATCTTAATAGAGGGAAAGAAACACTTGAGATCGCTGTTTTGCGAACATGCATAACTGATATCTAGATGCGGAAGAAGACAACTTCAGGGCCCATTTGCCCCAATTGGTCCAAGTTAGTGGAAATCTGCCAAGGGCAAGAAAAATGGGATCCTAGCAGAGCAAGTCAGATTTGTTCTCCTGAGAATGCCATACAGATAGTGAGTACAGAGACATCACCAGGTCAGCAGACACAGCTAGACTGATGATCTATTCTAAGGCTCATCAGAGTTCTAGAAGAACCACATAATGAGGACAAACTCAGCCTTGTTTCTGAGCACCTTTTGGACATTTTCATGTCTTTTCAGAACCACACAAGTAATTGCCATACAAGTAAAAATGTGATTGTAGATCTTCAATCTACAGAAACATGACCAGGGAAATGAGAGAGCTCCATGGAGAAGGAGGAGCATAATTTGAGCAGAATTCATTCATTCATTCATTCATTCATTCATTCATTCAACTACTCTTTATTGAATACCCACCCACTCTGTACCTTGACATTGTCTCATAATAGTCTCAAGTAAAATATGATTTCAAATCCTGGATTAAACACTCACTATGTGGCCTGTGGCAACTCACGAACCTCTGTGCCTCAACTTTTCCACGTGCAAAATGCAGATGCTAATCGCTGCCTCAATGAGCTTCTGAAGTTAAATAAGGGAAAGTTCATATAAATGCATAACACAGTTCCTGGCAGAGGTACAGAGCTATGAAAGCTCAGCTTCCCTGCCTGCAAAATTCCACTTTTTTTCTGTAGATAAGGAGAGAGGGAGGGAGAGGGAAGGTGGGGAGGGCAGAAGACTTGAGAGGTGAGAATATGAGAGGGTTATTGCATGGAAGGGGACAATAACTAGAGAGATTCAAGTAAAATATTCACTCAGAGGCACAGAGGTCTGCCTGGCACAGTTCCCTCCTGCCCTGAAGCCACAGGTTGGCTTGCAGCTTAGAAATCACTCAGCTGCATCTATTTTGTTAATGAAGAAACTGAGACCAAGAAACAATGGAGCATTAAAGTCAATATAGCACTTAAAAAAACAAACATTCACCAGGTGGTGCACACCTGTAATCCTAGCAGCTCTGGAGGCTGAGGCAGGAGAATCGCAAGTTCAAAGCCAGCCCCAGCAAAAACCAGATGCTAAGCATTTCAGTGAGATCCTGTCTCTAAATAAAATACCTAATGGAGCTGGAGATGTATGTGGTTCAGTGGTCAAGTGAAGTTCAATCCCTGGTACTCCAAAAAATAAAAATAAAGACAAACAAACACGCTACAGGTTGAGAATACTTCATTTTGTTTTACTCAAACACATTCATTAGTAATAAGAGGAAAAAAGACTATGGTTCAGAAAACAATGACAAAAAGGCCGTGAAACTATAGACTGAGGTCCTATGACCACTTCCTGCTGGGCAGAATGAATTCACAACATTCTCTGAACCTGAGGATAAATATATTTATGTCATATAAATTGTTGCACGACTGTATATATTGAGGAGGACTATAAATCGTTTCACACATCCTTTTTTTCCAATTTTTTATTGCAATTTTACTTGTGATCCATCCACTCTTCTGTCAGAGTAAGCATTAAATAGTTGAGAAGGCTAAATCTTTATTTATGAATTATGGAGCTATATGACCTATGTGGTCACTCAGGGAAATTTTTTGGTAGTTTCCTGACTGAAAAGCTACCTATGGATTAGAATTTAGTTATGAGAAACTAAAAGCTTAGCATATACACAAAGGAACCAATATCAAAGGTGATGCCCAGATCTGGCCCATTCTTGTGCCTCTAAGAAGTTTACCCAGGATCCCAGGGTGAGACTAATCCTGCCAGTTAGAAAATAGTGCTAACTCTGAACAAAGCTTGCACCAGATTTCTTCCTTCTGGAGAAAGGAGTCACATTCCCCCTTTTTAAGAAAAAGCATCTTGGGGCTGGGGCTGGGGATGTGGCTCAAGCCGTAGCGCGCCCATCTGGCATGCGTGCGGCCCAGGTTCGATCCTCAGCACCACATACAAACAAAGATGTTCTGTCCGCCGAAAACTAAAATAAATAAATAAATAAATAAAAGAAAAAAAAAACAAGCATCTTTAAGAAAAAAGATGCTAAACACTAATTAGCTTGTTCTTCACAAATGTGGAACAACCTTTAACTAGAACGACACGCAAACATTTCTGAAGCTTCCTCTAGAAATCTATAATGATTATGTGCACGGAATTCTTCTTTGATCTTCTGAAACTTCAATCATTAAGGAATAACAAACTTCATCTGCTGCAGGTTGTCTCTTCATTTTTAGACAGTATTTATTTTGAAGAAGATCCAAGAAATTGTGCTGTGTATAAAGCAAATAAAACATTGCTCCCCTCACACTGTGGTTCCCGCCGTGAATGGATATGCAAAATCCCAAGAGGTAAAAATATTAATAAGGTTTTTACTTTATGTTTGAACTAATAATGTGTATAGCACTTTCCCTTTTGAAGAGATCTAGAGACTCAAAATCGAAGCACCCTGAACCACAATGCCAACAACCTGCATGATGAAGCAAGTTTCACTATTTTAGTAAAGAATATATCACAGGGAACTGATGAAAGATAACCACCAGTGCTGTATGCCATTAGTTCACTAGGAATTAGGGCAAACAGCCAATATTACAGAATATTTATTATGCAAGTACAGTTAGAAAGAAACGTCACTGACATTACAAGCAAATAGGATTACTTGGGGCTGGGATATAGCCCAGTTGGTAGAGTGCTTGCCTTATATGCACCAGGCCCTGGGTTCAATCCCCAGCACCACACAAAAACAAACAAACAAACAAACAAATAAATAAATAAATAAATAAATAAATAAATAAATAGGATTACTTGAACCATGAGTAAGTAGAAGTCTGTAGTACAGCATGTAACATGCAGTAGGCTCGTGCCCTTTCTTCTTTAATCAGAAACCTTTCTGGGGGAAAAAAAAGAAAAGAAAAGAAAGAAAGAAAACTCTTTGGAGCCTCCTTTTCAAGATGCAACTTGAACTGACCATATTCCAACAACACAAAGTACCTGTTTTTTATAAGATTTTTTTTTAAGGTGAAGTGAACTATAGTATGTGTAGAGCTGAAGTGAGTCAGAGACACCTGTGAAGACAGGTCAGTCAAGGTGGTTTGCTTTCACTTTACAGATGTGAGACCCAAGATTCCACCCTGGTACCAGTATGGTAAGAACCACCTTGGCATTTCTCAAATTTCTAATTATAAACTATCTAGGTGCTATTATATACCTTTATTATATTATCACCTTCCTCCAATTGAGCCTCTCTCTTCTCATGTATATCTAGAGCTAATTTGTTCAAATTAATAAGTCAATAATTAATTGAATAATTAATAATTAAAGTCATTAAATATGATTGAAGACTAATATCATAACTTAATTCCATTTTTAAGACACATGATTTTAAAATATCCTCCACCCTTGAACTTTGAATACTAGTATAAGTTTCTTATATGATGTAGAACAAAAAAGTAAATTATGTATTTATTTATATGTGTCCATGTCTGTGATTGTGTTTCTGTGTGTGCATATGTCCTGACCAGATTACAAATTTGATGTCAATCATGTATATTATAACTTTCAACAGATTTGGCACCATTTGCAGGTTTATTTTTCTTTCAGATGCGCCCTGGCTCTTTTATCAGGATGCAGAGTACCTTTTTCATACCTATGCCTCTGAGTGGTCTGCCTTTGAGTTTGTCTGTGGCTGGCTGCGCAGTGATCTTCTCACAATTCATTCTGCACATGAGCAAGAATTCATCCACAGCAAAATAAGAGCGGTACTTGAATATAATTCACCTTGAGAATTTCTCATTAGCACCTTCTTCTGTCCTTGTACAGGATTTTTTTTTTTAATTTGACTTCAGACATTCATTTAAATTTCAGTAAAAGCCATGGATTTTTGAGAATTGTTTTTCTTCCAGTTATAGAGATTAAGAGAAAATACTAGAGAGATTTACTATGTTGCTTAATCATTTCACATCTCATTATTTATTAGCAACGTTAGTGAATAAGTAAAGTTTATTGTTTTGTAAGTGCACTGATTATTTAAAACATTTATTGAGAGCTCTCTAGGAACTAAGATTCCATCAGTGATTAAAACTGACCAAAATTCCTTCCTTTATGGAGTTTATAATCTAGTCTGGGATGAGAGATCATAATCAATACAAGTAAACAGAATTACATAATACATTAGAAAAGCATAAGTGGATAAATGCAATGAAGGAAAATATAGCTCAAATGAAGGATGAGGAATGCCTGATTGGGTGGAGGGATGACAGTTCTGATGTTTCAAATCTTACATGAATATATGACTTTTAAATTTGTAAAGATTCAACATATAGAAAATTACAATTTTCAGTTTCCACTTAAGATAAAAGACCAGCCTGAATCTTTTGAGGAACTAGGAACATACAAGACCTGACCTGATAAACAATAAAATAAACTGCCAAGGAATAGCATAGTCTTCAGTGCATGTCTACAGTTAAGATTTTCTAAGTTATCAAGCATGTTCCAGGCACTGTGAGATTTGTCACAAAAAATGACACAAAAATGTAGGAGACAGTCTCAGTTTTCAAAGAAGCTGGAGATACACACACACACACACACACACACACACACACACAATACACACACAATATATATATATATGTAAATATATATATACACATATATACTTCAAAACATCATGTTACACATGATAAATATATATACTTGATCTGCCAATTTTTTTCAGAATTATAAAATAAGATGCTAAAAATGAGAATGCAGAAAGTAAATTGGCAGCTCTAAGGAGGAAAAAATCTCCCTCCTAACTTCCCCTGAGAAAACTTTGAAAGCAAAGCCAGTCATTTTTTTAAATTTAACCATATTTCATAATCTCTCCAACTCTTTTAATAATCTTTTCATGTCTTTGTAAATTGATGGTTAAAATGAAGCATGAACATATAGGAAAATATCTTTTCCCACAGTTCATGGAAATTTTCCATTTCTTTATCCTTTGCGTTACACATACAGCCAGCAAGACACAGGCAAGTTGGGACTTCTGCCTCCTTATGATGGAAAAGCCAAGAAACAGAGATTAGGTGACAACCACTCCGTCCCACATAGACTCAGTAGCAGAACAACCCCTACTGCCAGCACCCTCCCACTATTGGATCATATGCTATTTTGCCACCTCTTTACTGCTACAAATGGAACACTCCAACCAAAACTGTCATTCATGTTCAATATCAACACATCACATACCACAATGTCAGAAAATTCATTTTTTTTCTTTAGCCAGATACCAGACTCTGGCTGTAGGTGGTGATAACAGGAAATCAGGTGAATGGCTGAAAACCTGTCTACCACATGCAAAGTACACGTTCCAAAAGGAGCTATGATTTTGCAATACTTACTGAACAGAGCCAGGCACTGGGCTAAGTACTAACATCTAATTCCACTTAATCTTTCCAAAAGCCGTCTGTGGAAAGTCTATTATTAGTATATTTTACAGATGAGGAAGCTAAGACTCAGAATAAACTAAGCAACTTGGACACATAGCAACTAAACCAAGGCATTTGGAAAGGAACCCAGATCTTTTAAAAACCCTACACTATGCTGCCTGTGACAGCAGACAGCAGGTTCAGGGTGAATAAAAGCACAATATCTACACTATATTAAAATGCTCATTATAAAATCCCTTCCCAAAGGTGGCTGTCAGCTATGTCTCAGATGTGAACAGTGAAGGGCTTCTTTCCAACAGAGCTGACCTCTTCTTGGTATTTCTGTAGGTTGTCCCTCTTCGTCTTGCCTCTTAATTCATCTCCTAATTTGGGGGAGGTAGGAAGACAGTGGAGATAGCAAAGTTAATACCTCCCGTAGAAGAGAATATAAGGCTCCATGGGTTTAGCAGTTTGAGAAGTGACAGCCAATGCCATAATGTAGTTGAAGACTCGGATCTAACCTTGCAGCGCCTTATTCAGCAAAACTGTAACCCTACCTATGCCTGTGGGAATATAGAGGGCCCTGTCAGTGTTATAGGTGACCTGCCCTTATGGGTATAGCCTTCTGTGCCACAAAAGAAAATTATTGGAAGATACACATTGTGGAGACTAAGAAAGGAGAATGAGGACTGTCTCTGTCCATTTGGGCTATTATAACAAAATACCATAGCCTGAAGGAGGGGAACTCACAGACAGCAAAATTTTATTTCTCACATTCCTGGAGACTGGGAGTCTAAGATCCAGGCACTGACAAATAAAGTGTCTTAGGAGGACCTGCTTCCTGTACAAAGACAGCTGTCTTCTCACTGTGTCCTTACATGACAGAAGGGATGAGTTCACTCTCTGAGGTCCCTTTTAAAAGGGCACTAATCCCATTCATAAATACTTCACCCTTGCTACCTAATCACCTTCCCAAAGGCCCTTGGGGATTAGGCTTAAAACCTGTAAATCTGGGTGAACACAAACATTCAGCCTATAGCAGAGGCCAAGGGAAAGAGTATCAAATTAGAAAAATTAAAGTTGTAAATTTCCAAGCAATTAGTGAAGGTGATGGTGGTATTAATGGTATCTGTTAATGTATAAGTAAGAAATCCCATAACTAAGAATGTCCTACTGCAATGGGTCAATCTAGGAGAAATTATTTTATTCAAGAATGAAGAGCCAAACTCATAGAGGTCATGCCACTTGCTTCTGTGGCACATCCATCTTATAAATGTAGGAAAAACTGTCATAAATAACTAAATGCTTTTTAAAAATTGTGAATGTGTTTTATATAGCTTCCCTCCCTATGAATAGTTATTATTAGAATAGCAAAGAAAAAAAGGTTTAGTTGGAGTATAAAAGAATTATGTACCGAAAACCTGGATACAATTTTTAAAATCTGAAGGAAAAAAAAATTTTTAACAAAATCTTTCCATCTTGTGGAAGAAATTAGCCAGTGCTTTCTCCCTGAAGTTTTGAATAATAGAAGGCCACAGACACCATCAGAGTGAATTCTGAGTATTTCTTTGTTGAGTATTCTTGATAATTAGATAATGCCTTAGGTAAAAAGCACTTAAGAGTTGTTAGATATGAACACCTATCATCAGTTCACTTAGCTGTATTATATTTTATATTATTAACACAAAATTCACATTTTTATATTATATTACACAATATTTGCATTTCAAAATGAAAACAACTTATTACCATTATTTTTTTTATTTTTTTAGTTGTTGATAGATCTTTATTTATTTTTATTTATTTATATGTGGTGCTGAGAATTGAACCCAGTGTTTCACACGTGCCAGCCAAGTGAGCTACTGCTGAGCCCCAGCCCCTATTATCATTATTTTTATATTTTATTTCTAAATACCTACAAATATATATCAAATCCATTAGTCCTCCTCCAAAATATAATTTTAAGCCCTTAAGGTAACTTGGTTTTTGCCATTTTCTATGGAAATGTTTTAAAAGGTGACAGGCTGTTCCTCTTTATATAGTTTAGTAAATTAAATATATTGACTGTTGTATTTTATATCTTTTTGGTAAGCTCTTCCCATATGATGTTACCTAGGTACAACAAAACACAATTGATTTTATAAAATTCATGATCATATCACATTTATTAATAATGTTTCTATTGTTGTGATCTTGTACCTAAGCTAAAATGCAAAAGATCCATTTTTCACAGGGATTTTTCTGTCTGGGTATCTTCTAGCTTGTCCTGTGAAGCTTTGTGCCTTATCACAACAGGTCATGATGGGCTATGTGGGAGATGACTGTACCATAATTGAGGCGGTAATCAATATGCCTCTTAAGATGCAATAGTTACCATTTCCCTTTAGAGATCCTTAATTGGGGGAGTGAACAATCAGGCCATGATTTGCACTATCGTGGCACAGGAGTCCTCTTTAGATGGAATGAAATTGTTGTGGTTCTCCCACTAAGTTCCCAGGCAGTCTCAATGGACCCATTCCCAAGTCTGACAATGAGAATCTAAATTCAGCATGTAGGAACATGTCCACGAAACGACACCTCAGGGATCCAAAATTACAATTGTTCCACCTTGCATTATTCTCAAATTGCTGATGTGGCAGACAGCCACACTGTTTAAGGAGTAAGAATACCTGTTTACAAACTGGAATGTTAGCAAGCTATTAGGTTTTGTTGTATGATGACCTGAAATTCATGTGGAAATATAATAGATCTTAAAATTTATTTCCATCTTTACAAAAGTAACGAGTGCAGACTTAAATATATATGTCTTCAAATTAACAGATTTTAGCATAGAAAATTAAGTTCCAATTCAACACAAACATACGATTCATACATCATAAAAAATACTGACTCAGAGATCTCAGAGAAACTCCCTCCTTCTCTCTTATGGATAAAGAAGAAATTATAATTCCCTAGGTCATGAGTCCATTATTACATCAGCTGTAATGTGTGTTTATGTGTGCATACACACATGCATGTAGATTATATTTCAACTTTATACTTTTTGTGCTTAAGACTGAAGGATTACAACTGGTATAAAATTAATAAAACATATAAAGATAATTTTCTACTTGTCAGACACTGGAATTCTGTAGTATTCTTTTGTCCTGTATTCTATCTCTCTATTTGAATGCTATTACTGTTTAAAGCTTAACAATCAGACTAACACCTAAAATTCAAAATCTTTATTCTATTGATGTCTTTGTATCTTGAATTGTTTTTCAAATAAATGTGACATCTGCAATGAACTTCTATAATTCACTGAGAGGAAAACAACACTAATTTTTTAGTCAGAAAAAGAATCCATCTTCTATTTTACTTTTTAAAAACTCTTTAAATCCCTTTTACAGAGTTAGAAAATTTAGTTTCCATGTTGTATGGAACTAAAGTGATTTCAGTATTTGATTCCAATTTTCCTTCATAATGAAGGGAGAATATTTTAGAATAATAAAGTTTCAGGCTTTCTCAAGATCCTAGGCCTTAGTTCTTCTTTCTTAGATAATTGGGTGAAGTATTCAAGATTAGAAAGCTATTAGCCACAACTCCATTAATCTTAATGGTGAAAAGGGAAAACAAGGAGAATAAATGCTGACAGTTTCTTTATTTTATTTTATTTTTGTTGTTGTTGTTGTTTTCAATAGCTATCAAAGTATGGTGCAAATTGGTGGATTGGACTTCAAGAAGAAAGAGCCAATGATGAATTTCAGTATGAACCTAGATTAATTTGCACTTAATTTTGTTTGACAAGTTTTATGTAAAAAATAATTAGACTATATTTTAGCAATCAATTTGTTAAACAACCTTCAAACATTATCTTTAACTTATAAATTTTCATTTCCCTAGACAACGACATATTTTCTGAAGTCTACACCCATGAAACCATTACCCCATTCTGTGCCATAAACATATTCACACCTTAAAAAGTTTTGTCTTGCCCTATTTCTTTGCTTATTTTTGTGATAAGAACAGTTAAAATAAAATCTACCCTCTTAGAAAATATTTATGTGATACAATATTGTTAACTATAAGTGCTTTGCTGTATAATAGTATTTTTCTGAGTTTCACAAAATATTATACCTTTAATCCATGCCCCAGAACTCCAGAATGGTGTTAAGAGTTAATACTGTTTAAAGCTTAATGATACTTAAAGATGTAAAATGAAAGGCCCTTAAAGTTTTTAATTTTCCTGCAGTTGGAGAGATGGATCACCAATAACATACCAGAATTGGGACAAAGAAAGTGAAAGATCTGTGAATAATCAGAGCCAGAGATTTGGCTTCATTTCTTCCATAACAGGTTATTGTATTTATTCTTGATTCAGTTTATACTACAGACTTTTCTGGAGGCTTGAAATCTCCTTTTTTATTATATCAGTTCAGTGAGGAGTTTGGTGACTTTTCCGTTGACTGTGTTTAATGTCATAATCTTAAGGCTTAATGACATTCCTTCCATTTAATCCATGTACTTGTGTCCTTGAAAATAATGTACATCTAGATAAGTTCCTCCTCATGAGCCAAAACAGCACCAAAAATGGGCCCATTGAGACTGCTAAAAAAAAAGTGCCTGACAAATCTGTTTTCTCTATGAAATTTTAATGTAGAACCATGTTTTTTCTATTTCTTGTATCCAATCTAAAGATATTCAGAACTTGAACCTCTATGAAATTTACTTCTATTTTCCCTAGCAAACATTTTGATTCAATTCGGCATTCTTTTGCTTTTTTTTTCTTTTCTTTAAATACCTGGCATTGACTAAGCCTGCTTTGTGAGAGCAAGGGTTTACAAATTGGGTTTAAAAGCACACTGATGCTGAAGTCTGCTTTATTTTCATCAGCACAGAGCTTTTGGGGTTGCTTGTCCACTGTCTCCTCCCACACTTTCTAATTAAAGATCACAATATCCTGGAATCTAACAGATTCATAACTAACCTGGGACCCATGTCAGGAGAGGGAAAGCAAACCTGAGTGGGAGGGCCTCTGCAGAGAGTTAGGAAAAGAAAACAACAGTGTGGTTAATCAGCTTGCTTTTGCCAGCAGGTGTCACAATAGCCTACAGAAAAGGGCTATTTTTTTGAGTCTGGGAAACAAGCAGCTCATCTGCATTGAAAATAGCATTCCAGCCCCTACTTTAAAGCCAGCATCTTTTTGGCTCATATTTCTGATACTAGACTCCTGAACTTTCCCTTACAATTTTCATGCATTCTGCCCTATTCTGGAATTTATTACTTGAATGCTAATGAAATGCACTCTATATTCTGAAAACAACTCTTCTACAATTAAAATCAGTTTTCAGGAAGCTAAGGACTTGAGGATGTATCTTGCAGTGGACATGTTTATATGAGTCTGATTTTGTGAAGGGTCAATACTAGAGAACTACTAATTTCTTAGAAGTTCCTAAATTAATTTTTCTAAATTATTATACAGGTTGAGCACCCTTACAGGTAATGCTTGGGACCAGAAGTATTTAAGATTTCAGGGTTTTATGGATTTGGGTTATTTGAATAGGTTATGCCAGGTGAACATCCCTAAATCAAAATTCTGAAATCTGAAATTCTTCAAAATCTGAAACTTATTGAGCATTATTGCAGTGCTTAAAAAGTTTGAGATTTCAGATTTTTGGATTGAGGATGTTCAACCTGAATTTTCTAAAAATAATAATAATAAAGTGGAAATGATCATCTGTTGTTTTGGAACCTTTTTTCTGATCATTGAAGCTATATATCTGGAAACAAAAATATTACTCTATTAATATTATTCCACCCAAGTCAAATATTCTTAGAACTTTAATCAATTCTGGGATTTTAGTTGAGTTACTTTCATTTACTTATTTATTTATTTTTTGCATTAAAAATTTACATTCTTAAGAATTACTGATTTAGCACCTTTCCCAGATAGCTGGTGTCACTACAGTCAGTAATTAAATTTAATTTCATTTCTATATTTAAAGTAATAAATTTTGGAAAACCATAGCAGTTGCATAGCATGGAGGATACCTACAAAGAGTCACCACTGTTTCTGAGCCACTTCTAACCCACTCTCTCCTCCAGGACTCTGGGGCAGTGCAGACTGTTCAGTCTCTATGCCTAGCATTTGTAAGCGAACCAAGTTTTGGACCATTGAGAAGAAGAAAGAGATACCAAAAGAACATGGAACGTGTCCCAAAGGATGGCTATATTTTAACTCTAAGGTAAAATTGTTTTCAATGAGCTGCCTCTGTTGTAGCTTTTCACTTTAGAAAGTATTCAAAAAGTTGGGGTGACTTTAAAAAGCCATGAGTTATCCATCAGATCTAGACTGCTTTTGTCCAAGTTTCAAGAGATTGGAGAAGTTCTCCACATAGGAACAGATCTTTTGCAACTAAAAAGACTTTGACAAAAACAGTCTTGACACCACTCCTCATTGTATGCTCAGTTTGGTTCTTATTTTTGGCAGAGCCCTTCACTGTATTGAATGTTTCTTCAGGTGCGATGCATGTTTGTGCATGTGTGGTGTGTGTATTGTGTGTGCAAGTATGTATGTGTGCATATGCAGTGTGTATGTGTGTGCAAATGTATGTGTGCACATGTGCCTGCTCGCTTATGTGTCTAGGCTCTGCTCTAAATGAGCTGTGAACTCCAGAGGACCCAGACTTGGTCTTCTCCTTTTGTGTCTTCCCTGCCTGGAATCAGCAAAGAGCTCTATGCACCTGCAAATTGATGAACTAATAACTTAGCTTGGTCAATGTCATCTTGAGCCTCATAAAGCTGATGCTTCCATGCAGAATTGAATTTAAGAAAAAAAAAATCGCCAGTGGGGATATTGTAAACCAGATTTATTATTTCTGATACTGCCTTCAATTAAGGCCTAGACTTTCCTTCCACTCCTTATGTTTTGTAATAAAAAAACTTTATAGGCCTTAGGTGGAAGTAATTAAAATGCATCCCAAATTTTAACTGTTTAACTCCTAGAGAATTATAAAACCTAAACTGTGTCATAATTTTATATGCTAATATGGAATTGGTCTTCAATTGTGGACAGCCAATTTTCAATCTGAGTGTTCCGTTATGTTGGCAGGGCATTTTCTCCTTCTTTGTGATTTTCCTCTCATTGTTAATACATGAAATGAAGTCACTTGGATTTTCTACACAATTATTGAGCGCCCTCTATATATTTGACACTGACTTAATTTTAATTTTTTTTATTCTGTGGTAAAATACATATAACACCAAATTTGCCATTTTAAAACCAGTAAACAGTTCACTGGTGTTAAGTACGTTCACATTGTTGTGCAAGGAATCTCCAAATTCTTTTGATCCTGTAGAACTGAAACTCTACACCCATTAAACAATAACTTCCTATTCTTTTTCCCCACACCACCCTGGCCCCAGACAACCACCATTCTGCTCTATAATCTATAGATTTGACCATTTTAGATACCTCACATAAGTGGAAGCATACAATATTTGTTTCGTAACTTGCATATTTCACTTAGCATAATGTCTTCAAGTTTTGTTCATGCTGTAACATGTGACACAATTTCCTTACTTTTTAAGTCTGGATAATATTCCATTGTATGTAAATACCACATTTTGTTTATCCATTCATCATCCATTGGTAGACATTTAGGTTCCTTCCAACTGACTTTGTTGAATGATTTCATATGCATTTCTCCTTCCTATTGAACTTTTAAAAGATACAGAATTACTATTAAAAATTTGCATATTGAATAATTGTGTTACCTTTCTAAACACTCACAGTAAACAGGCATTAGACTGAAAATCAACCTCACATTTTCTGTCCTGAATCTGGCAGTCCTACTCTTTCCTACACCATAACATCATGTTACACATGATAAATATATATACTTGATCTGCCAATTTTTTTCAGAATTATAAAATAAGATGCTAAAAATGAGAATGCAGTAAGTAAATTGGCAGCTCTAAGGAGGAAAAAATCTCCCTCCTAACTTCCCCTGAGAAAACTTTGAAAGCAAAGCCAGTCATTTTTTTAAATTTAACCATATTTCATAATCTCTCCAACTCTTTTAATAATCTTTTCATGTCTTTGTAAATTGATGGTTAAAATGAAGCATGAACATATAGGAAAATATCTTTTCCCACAGTTCATGGAAATTTCCATTTCTTTATCCTTTGCGTTACACATGTGTAATAACAGTGCATGGAAATAAGGTTTACACACACACACAAAAAAAAACTTTTTGAAAAAAAGAAGAGATTAGCACTGTAATATATATATATCTGCCCCTCTGGGCATTTTGGCTTGCCAGTATTTTTCTATCTTTTCCCAAGAGTATGCAAGTTTTTAACATAACTGCACACATTGTCAGGAAAATTAAGCAGGTTCATGTCTGTTGAAAAACATTTGCTTCAGACATTGTGACTTGTGCTTTTTGGAAACATGCTGGAAAAGAGGGTCCTCAGGAAGAAAAAGCAAAAAGGGGGGGGATTTTTCCATATTCAGCACAATTTAAGGGGTTTGTTTAAAGATGAACTAAATGGGTTCTACCTTTCCTCAGCCATCTGAGCACTTCTTGTCTTTAAGAAAAATTGGGCTTGGACTTGGAGACTAGGTAATTACTGTGTCCTCTCAAGTCTATTTCCAATTCTATCTTCTCTGAGAAGTAATTCATGATCTTCCTTTTCCATTTGGAACTCTTGAACATTTCCTTGCTCCCTTTTCCATATTTTTAGAACTGGAAGGGGCCTTAAATTTGGTTTGGCCCAACTTTCTAATTCAGCATATGTGAAAGCAAAACTTCAAACATCCCGGGTTTTCCATAAGCCACTTGATAGACTGGAGGGCCTGGGTTTACAGATCATGTCTCCTGTGTTCTCTCCACTGCACAGTGCCACCTTCCCAACCTCATCATTGCTGACACATCTGATAGACATGTGGGTATTCTCTTCAACTTAAGTAACCACAGCAGAGATGCTTACAATTTGAAAGTGCTGCCCTACTTTCTTAAAATACTTATCCTCACTCAATATGAGTTTTTCTTTTTAATCCGGATATTCATATATCAGAAATGTTCACAGTGAGATACATTTCTATCCATGAGTCTAATTCTTAAGCATTTCTCTGTTTCATAAATATGAACTGAATATATTTGCCTAGGTTCTAGACTTTTATTTTAATAAAGCACTTTAAAGCCAAATACATCATGATGATATTAATTTCCAAAGAGAAGCTTTTATGAACTCTTCTACTACAATCAGAAATTATTTTCTGAACTACACTACAGCTTTCAGCTTTTATGATGAAGCGGTTAGCAAAGGTTGAAGATGTGCTGAAGAGGCACTATATTCTCTCCATGACCCCCACAGTGCTTTGTTAATTTCCATTATGATCTTTCTGCCTGCTTTTCTTTTGGTTTAACCTGTTAACATGTTTTATTGTCAATGTGCCCATTATTAGCAAAGATTGGTTCAGAGTCCCTTGCAAAAGATAATATAATAATAGTCAATTAGCAAGACCTTTTTATTTTCTGAACATCTTATTATAAATCCTGTATGCTCTTCCTTGTTAACTCCATCTAGCAGAACCATTCATATCTTTCAAAGCCTAGCCAAGTTTATGACAGAATCAGAAGAGTTCTTACTCACACCTGTCGGTTGTTGTATATATATTTACTCTTGCCACTATTCCATACCACCTGCATGAAGATGCAAAATAGATTGATAACCAAAAAAAATAGTCCATGTGGGAATTATGGCAGAGATGAGCAGGGATTTTGCTATGTGTTTTTTCTGACCAAGAAGAACTGTCACCATACAAGCTTGTCACATAGTTTGAAAATAAAGTTGGAGGAATTTCAAAAACTATAGCTTAGTATGGTAGTAATAGTAGTCTGTCTTTGATACAATTACAATATTATTATTAAGCTAATGTCAGCACAAGACAATTGTAATCAATTATAACAGTAAACATGAAGTTCTGGAATTAAAAGTTATTATACAAAATATCCAGTTAGACTATGCACCAGACATATAATTTTATGTGATGTAATTATAATTCTAAAGTTCTAAAAATTTTTATATGAAATAGTGTTTTAGGATAAATAGTCACTGAACAAATTTTAGAAGTGTAAGCCTATAATAGGCATGAACATATCATTTAATTCATCTTTCTCTGTCTTGGGAAAGGACTTTATCTAAATGTATCTTAATAAAACTTTTCTCTTAAAAAAAAGAAGAGGAAAAAAGGATCATGCCTTTTCTTAGAAGAATGTTAGTATTCTTCATTAAGAAATAAAAATGGATCCAGCAGTCTCACTTCTGAGTTTTTACCCAAAAGATCTGAAATTAGTTTGTCAAAGAGATATCTGCAATCCCATGTTCACCAAAGAATTTTTTACAAAGTCAAGTAATAGACAACCTAAGTGTCCACTAAGTGATGAATGGATAATGAAAATGTGGTATATACATACAATAAGAATACCACTTATGCTTAGAAAAGAAGGGAATTCTGTTATTTGAAACAACATGGATAGAATTGGAGGACATTACACTAAGTGAAATAAGTCTGGGATAGATAAATACCACACATTTTCAGTTGCTATGTGGTTTTTCCTGACCAAGAAGAATTGTTGTCATACAAGCTTTTTTACTGTGAAATCTAAACTAAACAAACTAATTGAAGAAGAGGGTAGAATTTGGGCTATAGAGGCTGTGAATGGAGAAGGTGGGGAAATGATGGTCAAAGGGTACAAAGTCTCAGGAGTTTATGTTTTCTCCATGAAATCTATCACACAGTATAGTTCAAAGCTATTGAGAGTAAACATCATGTTGCTACCACAAAAAAAATATTTGAGATGATGAATAGCAATTAGCTTGATTTAATTATTGCACATTATATAATAAATCATAACATTACTTTGTACATCATAAACATACACAATTAAAATTGTTGATTTACAATAAATTTTTTAAGTTAAAAAAGTTTTCTTTTTAATTATTTAAAAATTGTAATCCATATATGGATAAAAAATTTTTTTTGAAGCATACAGTTCTGATTTTAAGATCTCAGTTGGCCTTTGGGGAGTGTTGGTTCTGTGTGACATCTTCACACATGCATAATCACAGTTTGTTTATATCCATTCTCCCTCTTGCCCCCTCCCTCAATGTTTTTCTCATATTAGTCAAAAAGATAGGAATTCTTTTATTATTTGGGAAATAATTCACTTTGTAGGGATTTTTTTTCAATGCCTGCAGTATTTTATTACTTGCTGTACATCTTTATAACCCTCTGCATTTGGAGAGTGAAGAATGCAAAATCATAAAGATTGTGGAGCCAGCAGCACAGGGAGCTTGTTAAGCCTACTGTACTCAGCTGTCTGGACCTGCTGATTCCATCCCACCTTCCCAGCCAGCTCCACAATGTGGAGATGTTGCCCTATGAAACCTTTTCCATTGCCACAGCCCAGCAGGTTGCAGATGAGGAATAGGGAATATTACATGCAATAACACATATCGCATCAAGATGTGACTTTGCTGTTGCTAATTTGGGTCTTGGCTCTAACAGGAACATTAAACTCCAGCCTTTTCTCCTAATCAATTCTGCTTCACTAAATTTGCTTCACTAAATATTGGTTTTCACAGGTGGCTTTAACAAACTACTGCAAACTTGGTGTTGGCTTAAAACAACAGAAATCTACTCTCTTAAAGTTTTAGAGGACTAAAGTGTCTGCCTGAATGTGCTTCCCCAAAGGATCTAGAGAAGAATCCTTCCTTGCCTATTCCACCTTCTGGTGGCCTCAGGGGATCCCTTCTAGTGGCTGTATCGCTTCAATCTCTGTTTCGTTGACTTTCCTTTCCCATCTTAGATAGGTTGAATTGACAAGGCTTATATACTTCATGGTGCACAGCAAGATGTTTTGATGTAAGTTGTGAAGTCATTAGCACAATCAATTTCATATTCATTACCTCAAAAAGTTATTTTTATGGTGAAAACACTAAGATATACTCATGTAGCCAATGCCACATATTCAATACATTATTCTTAATATAGTTCTCATGTTGTACATTAGGTCTCCAGAGCTTATCTTATAACTGAAAATTTAAACCCTTGAACCCAGATTCCATTTCCATAGTCCCCTCCCCTCAGCTCTAGGCAACCACTTTTCTACTCCGTTTCTATGAATCTGTATTGAAATGAGATCATGCAGTATTTGTGTATGTCTGACTTCTTTCACTTAGCACAATGACCTCCAGGTTCATCCGTGTTGTCTGTCTTCACATGGATTTTCTTCTGTCTCAAATTTCCCTGTGCCTTTTTCTTCTAATGTTATCTCTCATTGGATTTAGTGTCCACCCAGATAATCCATGATGATCTCATCTCATAATCTTTACCTTATTTACACTTTCAAAGATCCTTTTTCCAAAGTTATAGATTTTCAGGGATTAATAGATGACATAGATTTTAGGAGCTACCATTCCACCCATTATTAAGATATTATTTTGGTTATCATTCTTATGCCTGGATCTGGTTTCTTCAACCTTCAGCACCTGGTTGATACTTTAAGAGCTTCATCCCAACCACAAGTTTTCTTCCACCTAGAAACTCCATTCTCATGTTCCATCCATCTTATAAGACAAGGGGGCTTCCCTGTGGAGGCTTTGGAAGCAGAGGGCCTGGGTTTGAATACAGATTCCACCACTCCATTCATTTGTTCATTCACCCATTCATTAATAAATACTTACACCTACTCATTGCCAGATACTGTTCTAGGCATTTAAAATAGAGCATTACACAAATAGGCCAAGTCTGCATTCTTGAAGATAACTTTGAGGGTAGGAGGAGACAAAAAATAACCAAATAATACAATATATAACATGATCCTAATGTCAACAAGTGCTCTAAAGAATAATATAGCAAAGTAAGTGCAATAGAGCCACATGCCTGTGGAGGTGCACCTTTATTTTTATTTATTTATTTTGGTACTGGGGATTGAACCCATGAGTGCTTAACTACTAAGCCACATCTTCCTATCATTTATTTTGAGACATTGACTTGCTCAGTTGCTTAGGATCTTACTATGTGGCTGAGAACTGACCTTGAACTTGTGATCCTCCTGCCTCAGCCTCCTGAGCTGCTAGGATTACAGGAATGCAACACAGACAGATGCACTTTTAGATGAGTTTGACAGAAACAGCCTCTTCTTCTAGCAGCTAATATTTCAGCAAAGAGTTGAGCTAAGTATAAGACTGATCCAGGAGAATTTGGGAAGTGCTTTCCTAGAAGAAGGATAGCAAAAAAGCCGTAGGGTAAGAAGAACTTTAATGAGGTCAGTGTGTTTAACAATAGGCAAGAAGATCAGCTATTACACTATTACACTCATGTTCACAACAGAATATTGTTCACAATAGCCTAAAGCTACCAGCAACCCAAGTGTCCATCAGTAGAGAATTAATACACAAAATATGGATATATATATATTATATATATATATATATATATATATATATATATATATATATATATGTAATGGAATATTATTTGACTTTAAAAAGGAAGGAAGTTATGACACATAGTAAAACATGGAAGGACTCAATTACATTGATCTAAGTAAAATAAGCCTGTTACAAAAGACAAGGACTGTATGATTCCATTAATATGAAATACTTAAGACTGGTCAGATTCATAGAGGCAGAGGCTAGGAGGAGGAAGGAGTGGGTAGTTGTTTATTAGGTATAGAATTAGCTTTGCAAGAGCTGGGGATGTGGCTCAAGCGGTAGCGTGCTTGCCTGGCATGCATGCGGCCAGGGTTGGATCCTCAACACCACATATAAACAAAGATGTTGTGTCCACCAAGAACTAAAAAATAAATATTAAAAAAAAATAATTCTCTCTCTCTCTCTCTCTCTCTCTCTCCCCACCCCCAACTCTCTCTTTAAAAAAAAAAAGAGTTAACTTTGCAAGACGAAAAGTTCTAAAGATTGGTTGTACAACAATGTGAATGTTCTTAATATCATTGACCTATACACTTAAAAATGTTTAAGATGGTAAATTTTACATGTATTTACTGCAATTAAAAATCAAGTTTAAAAACGTTATTAAAACTTTGTCTTAGTGTCTTCATTTGTAAAATGAAGATAATTGCAGACATCTCATGCATTTGATGAAAGAATGAACAAAATCATCCATGTGAAATGCCTTTACATGCCCTGACTTGTAAATGCTGTTACATGTTGACTGTCCTTATTATCACAGTTGCTGTTCTTTCTGTGATTGTTCTTTCTGTGGATGAAAGAAAATATACAACCCTTAATGTTCTGCATTTGGATTATTTTCTTAACATAATAGTCTCAAGTACTACCTGTTTTATGCAAATGACATAATTTCATTTTTCTTAATGGCTGAGTGAAACTCCATTGTGTATGTGTATATTTTCTTTATCCATTCATCCACTGATGGACATCTAGGCTGGTTCCATAATTTGGTTATAAACATAGTTATGCATGTATCACTACAGTAAAATGACTTTAATTCTTTAGGATAAATAGCGAATCATATGGTGGTTACATACCTAGTCTTTTGAGGAACCTCCATACTGATATACCCAGTCGTTATACTAATGTATAATCTCACCAACAGTGTAAAAGTATTTTTCTGCACATCCTCTCTAGCATTTAATATTGTTTGTATTCTTGATGACTGCCATTATGACTAGTATGAGATAAAATTTCAATGTAGTTTTGCTTTGCATTTCTCTAATTTCTAATGATGTTGAACATTTTAAAAAATATATTAGTTGCGCATTTGTATTGCTTCTTTTGATAAATGCTGTTTCATTTGCCCTTTTATTAATTGGTTTATTGGGGGGTTGAGGAGGGTTTACAAAGTTTATTGAGTTCTTTATATGTCAGAAGTGTAGCTAGCAACGATTTTCTCCTACTCTGTAGATTCTCTATTCACATTCTTAATGGTTTCCTTGCTGTACATAAGCTTTTTAACTTGATGCCGTCTCATTTATTAAATTTTCACATTGTTTGAGGAGCCGAAGGTGTCCTATTGAGAAAATCATTGCCTGTGCCTCTATGCTGGAGTGCTGACCCCACGTTTTCTTCTAGTAGTTGCATAGTTTCTTGTGGAATTCCTAGGCCTTCAATCTATTTTGAATTTATTTTTGTGCAGGGTGAGAGGGAAGGGTCTAGTTTTATTTTTCTTCAAATAGTTAACTGGTTTTTCCCACCAACATTTGTTAAAAGGCTGTCTTTTCTCCAATGTATATTTTTGGGATCTTTGTCAAGAATCAGATGACTGTAGATATGTAGGTTTGTCTCCATGACTTCTATTCTGTACCATTGGTCTATGTGTCTGTTTTTAAGCCAGTACCATGCAGTTTTTGTTTCTCTAATTCTGTAGTATAATATGAAGTCAGGTATTATGATACCTCTAGCATTGCCTTTTTGACTTAGTATTGCTTTGGCTATTCTGGGTTCTTTATTCTTCCGAATGAACTTTAGGACTGTGTTTTTTTTTTTTTTTTCTAATTCTGTGAAGAATATCATTGGTATTTTGATGGGGATTGCATTGAATCTATGTATTGCTTTTGGTAGTATGTTCATTCTAACAATATTAATTCTGCCTATTCATGAACATGAGAGGTCTTCTGTCTTCTGAGGTCTTCTTCAATTTCTTCTAGTTTTCATTGTAGAGGTCTTTTACCTCCCTGGTTAGATTTAATCCTGGGTATTTTATTTTATTTGAGGCTATTGTTAATGGGATTGTTTTCCTAATTTCTTTCTCAGCAGATTCATTGTTAGCATATAGGAAAACTATTAATATTTGTATGTTGTTTTCTAAACTGCTACTTTGCCATATTTGTATATTAGCTCTAGCAGTCTTTTGGTACAGCTTTTTGCATTTTCTAGGTATAGGACCATATCATCTGCAAATAGTGATAATTTGAATTTTTTTAGATTTTTCTCCATTTTTTTTCTTTATTGTCAACTGGTTGTTCTTAGGAGCCAGCCAGTATAAGAGGGCAAAAGGAGATAAAGAGAAGTTCCTGATATCACCATTTTAACCATGAAGTGTGGTCTTGCCCAGAAGAGTCATCTGCAGCATTTTAGAGTTTTGTTACAGTCTCTCAGTGTTGGTTTTAGCTGTCAAAGCCACTCATACTTTGGTTCTGGTACTTAACACTAAAAGTATTACACTAATATAAATATCATTCCGTGTTGATAAAGGTGCTGGGCAATAGGAATTCTCATAGGACTGTTTATTGCTGTAAAATTTTTTGAAAAATAAAATGTTCCTGATCTTTAGAAAAGCCCATTAAAATTTTGCAACTAAAATTTAAGAAAGCACACACATATAAAAATAAAAATAGTTCAAGGACTAAAGGTCCTTTCTACTTCTCAGTCATAGGACCCAGTAAATCATTTGATGATTCACTTTTTGAACTCCATTTTCTGACTTCTATGGCCACCCAATTAACTGGATCTTCTCCTCCCAACCACTTCAAATATGTGTTTTGGATTTCATTCACAGAATATTTTCTTTTGCTTAAATTTTAGTGCCTCAGGATGGTACCCTCAGATCTCCAATCTACTCACCCCACGTTCTTCTGTTGATGCCTTAATTATTCACATACACTTGATGGTTTTTCAGTTCTCATCTTTCATTTGAAATCCAGATGAGTTTTTCCACAAGTCTATTTGCTACCTCCATCTGGAAGTCCTCAAATTCAACTTGTGCCAAAGGGCATGTGTTTTCATTACTTCCTAGTCTGCTACTCATCCTGCCTTCTCTCACTATGGGGACCAACTTCCAAACTAAACACTTTGTCAACATCCCATCTCGTTTCTACAAATCACTGTTCTGCACCCTATGGATTGGCAACTCTTGTTAATTTACCTTCTAAATCTTTCTCAAAACATCTCCTCATCTTTATTTCTCAGATGCTCTTTCATTAAGAATTCCAGCTTTCCACTATAGACTTTATGGAGGATCACTGTGGCAGGTGCCTGGGGTCTGCAAAATTATGGACCCAGAACTCTGGCCCACCATGAGAAGTGCACAAATATGAGAAAACTGAATGGCAGACTTAATATAGATTATTGAAGGGAGTGGCCTATAATAAGGTTGCATATTAGCAAAAGGATCACCAGCAGCTGAGTACTAAAGCCTGGAACATTGGGTTTTCATGAGGTTTTGAGAATGGAGTGCTGAAATACAGGCTATAGACCTGGTGGCAGTACCTCAGCCCAGGGGAGGCTGTATCTCCCAGAGGATGGTCAGTTCCAGGGATCAGTAACTGCCATTGATCTGGGATTCTGAAAACCTAAACAGCCTCAACATTTGGAAACATGCTCACCCATGTATCAGGCTGTTCTCCACAGTCAAGAGATTATCTAGCAACTTTATCTAGGATAGGCCCATTTGGTGTGATTACCCAACCCAACAGGAACTTCTAGACCTTCTAATAAATTTATGTGTACAACAACAATAAGGAGTTCCACTACTGTTAGCCAAGTGCAGTGGTGCACACCTATAATCCCATGGATTTGAGAGGCTGAAGCAGAAAGATCACAAGTTTGAGGCTAATCTCAGCAATTTAGCAAGGCCCTCTGCAATTTAGTGAGACCCTTCCTCAAAAAGGGTGGGGGTTCTGCAGTGGAGGGGTAGCTCAGTGGTAAAGCAGCCCTAGGTTCAATTCCCAGTACCAAACAACAAAAAAGAATTCTACCACTTTTAGATTAACAATTTACAATTACAAATGTACAAAAAAGAACCACTTGGGCCCAGTGCAATGTAGCACAACTATAATGCCAGCTGCTCAGAAGGTCAAGGCAGGAGGATCACAAGTTCAAAGCTAGTTTTATCAGGCCCTAAACAACTTAGCCAGACCCTGTCTCAAAACAAAAAAGTGATGTGAGAAATGGCTCAGTAGTTTAGCGCCATGGGTTTAATCCCTAATCAAAAAATAAAATCCCCAAAACCTGGAAAGCTTACTAAGAATGATACCCCAAAGTACAATTCCTCAAGAAGTTCTGATGGGCTTGGCCTGAGAAACACTATATGAATCACAACAGTAACTCTTCTGATCAGTTAATTGGCTCCCCTGCTTGAAAATATTCAAAGATTCATCCCTGCCTACAAGATACACTACAACTCCTTCACATAGGAAACCATGCTTTCAAACTGCAGACAACTCCTCAAATTCTATTTCTCAATTCCTCAAAGAAGCCATCTGTCTTAAGGAAATGTCTCTGGAGATTAGATCTTTCCTTCTATCACTGACTTAGATCAATCCCATAATAGTTAATACTCTTTCATTTAATTCCCATTAATGGTGCTTCTAACTGTCAGGCTCAATGCTAAATTCTGATCTATAGATCTTATTTAGTTGATCTTATTTAGTTAATCTTATAGCCATATGGAGCAAATGGCATTATTATTATAAATTTACCATTTGAGGAATCTGAGGCTAAAGGAAATACTTGCTTATGATCATGGAGCTATTAAGTCCTGAAGTGGGATTTTTAATCAGGCAACAAACTTGCTGCTACTTCTGAAATACAAATTCCTCAGGACCTTGACAGGGTACCAAACACTAATACCAAGTCTTTCATATAGGAAATGCTCAATTTGTGCAACTGACTTTCTGAATGACCAATGCTAGGAGGCAGACAGGACAAGAAAGCAATCATACTGTTTATTAACTTTGACAAATGTAATTTAATTTTCAGGTATTTTGCTCTTAAGACTAAGTAAAGATCATATGTATTGTTTACTTAATTTCCCCCAAAGTTTTACAATTTGGAAAATTGTAGTACTTTCAAACCAGAATATTGACATGAATACTGTCAAGTAAAAACAATTCCTGTTGCTCTTTCCTAATCACACCATCTTCCCTCCTGTCTACACACGAATCTGTTGTCTATTTCTATCATTTTGCTGGTTGAAAATTTTTGTATGAATGAATGATACAGCATGAAATCTCTTGCAACTTTTTTCAGAATTCTTTTCTTCAGAAACTAGTGATTTATGTGATGGTTTTCCACTTCTCTCCCAGTCTGCAACTCACTTTTCATTGTTTTCAGATAGGCTTTAAAATAGAAAATGTTTAAAATTTTGATAAGGTTCAATTTATCAACTTTCCCTTTTATGGATCATGATTTTCTTTATGTCAAGGCTCAAAAAATCTGTCTAGCTCTAGATATTTAAGAATTTCTTCTCAATTTTTTCCTTCAACATTTTGTAATTTTATATTTTAAATCTAAGTCCACCATGCATTTCGAGTTTTTTTTTGTGTGTGTAGTGTGTAACATTTAGTTGGAGGATCATTTTCAGGCCTACAAACATCTGACCATCCCAGCCCCATTTGTTGAAAAGGCTATCCATCCTTCATTGAACTGCTTCTCCACATTAGTAAAAAAATGTGAATCTTCAATTGTCTCAATATAATATAAGCTTTAATTTTAGAATTCCCCATTTCAGGGTGATGAGAACTATTTGTAAGTAGATAAAGGTGACATTGTGAATACACTAAAGGCTGTGGAACTCTGGATTTTAAGATAGTTAATTTTATGTTGAGAATCTCAAGAAGAGAATGAAGAAAAGAAGTTTCTCCTAGCAAAGCATCTGTTTAATGACTTATACAACTCAAATAAGGTTTTCAAAATTGTGTGTAGAAGCCTCTCAGCACCTTCCAGTCTATTCATCATTCAGTATTTCCAGCTTCCAGTTTCTAGCTCCCTCCTTGCTAAAGTTAGGTAACGTCCTAATGTCTAACCTCCAGTAAACATTTTTAACAGTGAGGCAACATGTGGGCAGTCAGAACAGCAGCAGTTCTTAGTAGACCTAATATTTCCTGGTAATCAATCCCCACATGTCCTTAGTCATTCTTTGACCATTATTTATGTTCTCACTTGTCTTCATCCCTCTGAAGTAAAGTGCCCTCAACAGAACACTCTATTTTATCATGGGGTAATCACTCCCTTTCCCTCTGAGTACACAGCTCTGGAATAATATATTTTATCACTTTTCTGGCAAGGAGTTCACAGGCTTCTGCTAAATGAGAGCAACATAGTGAGTCAAGGGCAGAGAGTCTAAGACATCTAGGACTTGCTGAATTTCCAGGCAGTCTGGTACTAAAACTTGCTCCCATGGATTCACAAGGAAGAGGGTCCACATTTAGTTATCTGGAAAATTTCAGATTAAAAGAAATCTTGGAGGTGGCATAGGTGAGACAAATATCTTTCTAAATCTAGGTCTGTTTATACTGTCACAGTATGACCTGGCTTTGAGAAATCAAACAGAATTTATATTACTACATTTAGATAATCTTCAAGTGGTCAACCAAGGTCAAGCTGGAGAACCCCATACAGTCTATGTATTTTTAATACTTCTTGTGAAGAAAAAATTAGTCTTTAAGTCATCTAACTTTTGATACCTTGGCCATAGCGATCAAGCATTCTAAATTTAGTCCAGAAATCAGAGCAAACTGGAGACAAATTTTAACATATCAAAGTGTCCTCCAACCAGATATCGCATCACATGACTAGGCATGGGAAGGGAGAGGATACCTTTGAATTCCCATGGAATAAGCTCTTCCTGGCCATGGTATCCTGAACATAGGTTCAGGGTGAAAGAATAATGCTTTTAACCCTAACTTGCTGTGACTTTTCACTTATGTAAATACTTGTCATCTCTTCCTTCAAGCCTCAGTGACACCCCATCAGGTAAAGACACTGCCATCCCCATTAGTGTGTTAACTATTTTTTTTTCCTTTCATGTTATTTCCCAGAATAGTTTCCCCATATTGTCCTTTGATGAATACTTGAATTTCAGGGAAATATTAACAAGTCTTCCACAAAACACATCCCATTTTCTCATGAGATCAAAGAATACTGCATACCACGTCTCTCCTCCAAAATCACGTTTGTTATTATGACATTAGGAGGTTGGGGAGTCCTGTAATAAACTTGCTTAACTTTGTGTTTCTAAAACCTAATTTTACCCCCACACACACTCACACAAATCTTTTATGGTGTGTGCCTGGGTGCCTGTATGTCCCAGGAACATCTCTGTAACACAAGGGGCCGGAAGGCTATTTTAAAACAAACAGGCTACACTTGCTGATACTATTTTCTCACTCTTATAGCAGTATTAAATTTGCCATCTCAGAGCCTACTAGCAATCTGCAAATAGTAAAATCCAGTTATTGATTTTTTGCTTCTTCCATTAATATTGTTTTTGACATTTCGAAAGCTAGCCCACACCTTCAACAACTACAGACTCTTCAAGCTTCCCACTTGGAATTTTTAATTCCTTATCACTGCCATCAGCTATTTATCTCAATTTTCTTATACTCTCCATGTCCAGACCTCTTAGCCCAGCCTTCAGAGATGCACAGCAGCCAAACCCCATCTTATTTTCCATCTATCTTTTTCTAATCACATTGGCACATTTTTATCCTCTGTCCAGACGAATCTGTTCACCACCCTACCAAAAATACCAGTGCATTTCTGTCTTAGAGTCGTTCAGTTCTAGCTAACAAGGTTAAAAAGTTTCCCTTATCCTGCTGCTTAATTTTATTTGTCCTGAAAGCCACTGCCCTTGCTAACCTAGCCTTCTCCCATCATTTTTATATTAATATAAATGTTTCCTCCTTTAGCCTGTAAACTCCATTACAACAATGGCCATATATGTGTTTCTAGTTACAAATTCTTCAGCTTAGCTCAGTAGCTGCTAAGTAATCTGTAGATGTTCCAGAAGTTCAAGTTTAATTGAATCTAAATTCAATTTCTATTGCCTGTGCTTCTCATTGCTTTCCATTGGTAGTTAACATTTTGATCTGTGCACTCCATGAATCACCTTAAATATACCTATTTCTTTAACCTTATGTTTAGGGAATTATGTGTATTTGTAACACCCTCAGCAACCAGGAAAATGGCTCATACATAATTTAAGAACTGGAGACACCTTGAAAGCTCAGCTAGTTAATTCAGAGAACAGCATAGGTCTTATCTCCCATGAAGTTTCCTATGCCATGTCTCATTATCAAGCTTCTTATTCTGGTTCCTTCCTAGTAGTTCCTATCTCTCCAGCTCATGTTTATACATTTGCTTCATGTACACATATCAACTTTATTCTACTGAGCTTATGATATTTTTAATATCAGGGATTGAACCCAGAGGTGCTTAACCACTGAGCCACATCCCCAGCCCTTTTTATTTTCGAGATAGTGTCTTACTAATTGCATAGGTCCTTGCTAAGTTTCTGAAGCTGGTTTAGAACTTGTGATTTTCCTGCCTCAGCCTCCCAAGTCCCTGGGATTCCAGGCACACCCCACAGAGCCAGTCAAGTTTGTGAAGTCTTGAAGGGTGAAAAAAATTCTGTTTCATAGTTGGTCTTTTAGTCAGGGAAGAATGTAAGAGCAATTAATTACATGTAAATGAAAATAAGCTGAACTGCTTACACTACAATTCCCTTTATTGTTGATATTTATGATACAATGTTACTATTTCAATATTTAATGCACACACAAATAAATGACATAAAATACATAATGCACTCTGATAATTTTAATCATACACAAAATATGAAGTGATCAGAACTATATTACATAGATATTTTACAAGAAAAGGGGCTAATCACACATTCAGATGAAATATATCATTAAATTTGGGATGTTATATGATGTTAAATATAGATATACTTAAAACAATTACTATTTATAGAACCAATTTGATATTTTGCTATTTAAAATAATGAATACTGTGTAAATGAGTACTTATAAAAATATTTTTTAATCAGAAAGCTACATTCTACTCATTTACTTGGCAGTTACAAAAATATATATTCATCTGAAACTCTAATAAATGTGCTTGAAGCATTAGATATTCAAATTTGAAAGTGTTTTCAAGAGTATTTCACCAACTTAGTATTCTTGACTACATACAATATTTATATGCACATGATATTAGAATAGGTTTGTTACAAATATTGCCATTTTAAAACATACAAGTGATAAATAAACACAGACACACTGAAGAATTCTGAACCAAAAACCAACACAAACACTTCACCCACCAGCTGCACCATGTACAACACAAAATCTTGAAAGCATTTGTTGAATATCTACATGACATTTATTCTGATATTTGCACCTAAAATTAACTTTCAAAACCTTCCTGTTTCTACTAGAACTGTAATTTTAAAACTTAACAATTTTCTTTTTAATCAGCTACTTCTTGATGGCAAAGCCAGATCAAATAATTTCAAACTGAATTGTGAGTAGTATGGTTTGTATTCTGAATTTCCCTCAAAGATCCAAGTAGTAGAGGGCACTACTGGTGGAACCATGCAAGTGGGGCTTATGAGAAAAAGTTATGTCATTGGGGGGTGTACCCTTGAAAGGGACTGCAGGACCCTGGTCCCTTTTCTTTCCTTGCTTCCTGATCACAAGTTGAGTGGATATGCTCTGCCATGTACTCCTGCCAGGATGTGTTGCTTTGCTGCAGGTCCAATACCATGAGGCCAAGTGATCATTTAGAACCTCTCAAACTGTAAGCTGAAATAAAGCTTTTTTCTTTATAAGCTTATTATTTTAGGCATTTTATAATGGTTACAAAAAGCAGACTAACATATACCAAACCAGCATCAGTGATTGAAAGATGTTCAACCAAGTACACTTACTACTTTGGAGAGCTCTGATGTCTACATTACATACACTGAACAATTTTATTTTTCATATCTTAATGTAAAACAAGACATAAGAATCTCAGTGACTTCTATAATGAGTTATCATATAAACAAAAGTAGTAAATACATACAATATATATAGACATACACACAGATATATCTCATTTTGTACACCTAGTAGACTTCAGAAATTTCTTTTCAGAGAGAGACACAAACTATCCTGAGTGAAGTAGGCCTTGTGTCTAGGGAACAAAGGCTAAAAGATACACAGGCCATGTAACAGTCTTCCATGCTTGCTCATAGATGTTTGCCAATATGAATGTTGGCATTGCTTTTAATGGAAAATTGTTGAAGTAGCCAAATTCTTCTGAAACCAAAGATTAGCCATAATGACTATTATGGAATTGCAGCACCAAGGAAGATAGTGGCGGCCAGTATTTGTAAAGGGAATCACCTGGGGCTATTTTTGGCACAACCCCTCTTATATTTTTTCCAACCTGTTCTGAAAGTTAAAGCTTTGCTGAGAATTATCACTAAAACTGCAAACACTTGAGAGAATACAAAATATTTTTTCATAATTGAAATTCAGATCATCCTAAAGTGTTTCAAAATCTTTTCCCCTAATAGTTAAAGAAGACAACTGACAACCCATTCAACAAACAGGTAAATGCATATATATAAGATATATATATATCTTATATATATGAAGTTATATATATATATATATATATATATATATATATATATATATATATATATTAAGTCACTATTAATATGAGTTGTCAAACTATAATTTAGTAAGATGTTACACATAAAATTAGTCCTTAAATATTAAATATAGTTTCCAAAAATTCAGGAGCAACTCAGTCCACTCTAGTTTCAATAGTACTTGTAAAGGAAAATGACATTTAAAGTAAAATATAAAGTACAAGTGACCTGAAGGATGACTATTGATTTTACATTTTCTTATTATGAGTTTATAAAAACATAAGTGAATAAAAATATGCCCAATAATCAGCATTATACCATGTTATACAGAAAAAGATCTACTTCATCTAGTGAAAGAATATTCAGTATTTTAGGTAAAAATATATTCTTAGTTTTTAAATTCATGGAGCAATTATTCTCAACCTAATACTTCCAAATCAATACATACTAATCTTGCCTATAAAATGTGCTGCCAGAGGACTTGAAAAGGGTTTGCTTCCTTTAAATCAGTTTGTCCCTTACAATTTTCTTGCCTGTTCATTTTCTTGGCTAGTACAGTTATCATTAAGATCAACTTTATTTCCTTTTTCGTTTAATGATCACAAAATTTAAATGAATAGTTGTAATCAATGTCATATGTTTTTTAGTATCCTAAGAAGTTGACCTCATTTTAAATTGAATATTGTTGCTGTAAGAAGAGTAGCCAAAATGCACAGGACTCTAAACCACTGGAAAAATGTACTTGAAGGGACAGAAGAGAGTGTGGGACTTCAGGTTGGGATACTAGTTTTTAAAATAAAGCTTACAAACTAAATTCAACATCACATAGCTAACAAATGTAAAACTAGTACAGAAATTATTCCCCATCTTTAAATTTTAATGGAAATAGATGTTTTCAAACTCCTCATACTCTTTAACAGCACACTAAATTTTATAATATTAAAAAACATGTATCAGTTATGATAGAATATTTATGATGCATTGATTTTGAATTACTAATCATTATTTTAAAAATACTTTTTAGTTGTAGATGGACACAATACCTTTATTTTATTTATTTATTTTTAAATAGTGCTGAGGATCAAACCCAGTGTCTCACATGTGCCAGGCAAGTGCTCTATCACTAAGCCACAACCAAAGCCCCACTAATTGATTATTTTTAAGTCAGGTCCTATGCAGAGATCCCAAATTTCAAAGCATGACCCTCCTTTCCTTTTAGGTAGGAAGAGGCAGATGTCCAAATCCCGAGTTTGGATGAACAGTTAGCAGGTTTTAGCAATACTTGAAGGAACCATGGTTACAGAGGAAGATGGTTCTAAAATTCAATGAACTTAAATGTCCAGTATCTTAAGGAGACATATTTATATTATGGTATTGAAAAAAATTGATCCATTAGATGATTTTTTGTTTTGTTTTTCTACTATTACCACTGTTTTGGAATTAACAGTCAAATTTTATATCATTACATTCCAGACATACAATATATATCTAAAACTGCCATCTTAGATTATAAGGCAATGATATAAAATATTTTGTTCAGTTTGCAACAGTCATGGGTTTCCTCAAAATGTGTATCCAAATGGTAAAATGTCCAGGAAATCCTGTGATTTTCATGTGTTAAAGTCATTTCACATAGTTCCATTCACTTTTTCAAATTACAGATGGACACATATCTTTATTTTTTATTTATTTTTTTAATGTGGTGCTGAGGATCGAACCCAGTGATCTATATATGTGAGGCAAGTGCTTTGCCACTGAGCCACAACCCCAGCCCCCATTCACTATTTTTTTCAGCTCAATATGTATATTCTCATGGCAACACATGCCATATAACTCCAACTTTACTAACAAGTAATTGGTAATATTACAATAGTTGTTATATCAACATGGAAAAGCAGCATAACATATTCATAAAAAGGATTTCCTGGGTTCGAATTTTGCTTCTATCACTTGCGAGTCATACGAACTTGTACAAGTCACTGGAACATTCTTTGCTTCAGTTCCTCAAATGTAAATAAAATGGGAATGATAAAAAGAATACTAACTAATATCAATGTAATGAGGATTTTGTGAATTAGTAATAAAATGTGGGAAAAGCAATCAGAGGTGCCACTTAGCACACAGTGATCATTTAGTAAATATTAGTTACAGATATTATTACAGTAAAAAAAAAACAGTGACTCATGTTAATGTAAACCATTCAGGCTTTCATGAATTTAGTAAGTGGCATATACACTGATAGATTGTACACTTACATTTAACCCTGAAATATTATTGAGCATATTCTATTATAGAGATTAGACCCTTTAAAATATGTTAATTTGTAAATAACTAAAGAGCAGATAGTGGGGCCCAGGAGATGTGGCAAAGTAAAATGTTTAGGTGACAGGCCTCTGATGAGGATCACTGCCAGGATGGTGATTAGAAGACAATAATGACAACATGATTAAGTACCAGCTAATTATCCAGTTGTGTTCACTCATTAGCCCTGTGTTGAAAGTTATTGAATTTTTAGAATAGGAAAAAAAATCACAAAGTAGATGAGCCTTCAGGATCACTTGCTGAAAATGTCAAGAATGTGAGACCTCTGAGAGTCAAGAGTTATTTAACATAGAGACTTATGTGAAGGTCATTATCTTAATTAAACTCAAAATGTCCAACTTTTTCTCTGATCTTGGTTCCCTTGTTTATCGCTGTACCTATGGGCTCAACAGAAGAGTCTCAAGTGCTTCCATGCCAAATGACAACTATTACCTTGACCAGTAAGTTTACAGACATAATATAGAACACATTCTTTTTGTTATTCAAAACACAACTGCTAGTGATGAAGATTTTTAATGATAATATGAAAGCCATTATTAGATTTTGCAAATTAAAATTTAATAATGATTTGCCTAAGTCATACTTATTTCACATATTTAGTCTAAATCCACATGCAGTCATGTGCTGCATAATGACATTCTGGTTAATGAAGGACAGTAAATATGACAGGGGTCCCAGAAATTACACTATCTAATGATGTCATAGCCATCTCAGCTTGTGTAAGCACATGATATCTGCATGATGATGAAATTGCCTAGTGACACTTTTCTCAGAGCTTCCTCCTGTTGTGAAGCAAAGTGTGGCTCTAATTATTATAAACACAAGAAGAATCTTTCCATTATTTTGAGAATTATGAATTTAAAATAAAATGTTAACTATTCACAATGATAAAACCACACTATTATATCAATGCAGAAATTACAAAAATTACACATACTTTAGGATGAACATGGAATATACTTTGTGTCCACAATCAAGGTTTTCAGTGGTCCTTTTAAAGTATAACAAGTAAAGCTTTATTTTTCACATCTTGTACAATACTTGGATGAAAAAAGCACTCCTGATGGTGAATTCTTTTGAGTCTGACATCTTGTGGAAAGGCTTCAAAAAATTGAGTTTTAGGTTTCTTTCTAAGGTAGACATGTGAGTTTTTGCATAGGTTTACTTTTTTCTTCTTGACCCATTCCCCTTCCCCTCACCTTCCTGATCCCCACACCATGCCCTACCCAGGGCCACTGATGCTACAGCATGTAAGACAGGTATCCTTGGGAAGCCAGGCCCACAGCAGAGACCAAGGACAGCACCAGCTCACTGGACTTATTCATGAGCATAAAGTACACTTGGAAGTAATGGAAGAAAAGTCTTGCTGGAGGCCTGAAAACTCTCTTCTCCTCTACTGAGCAGCCCTTAAGACAAACAGAGAAGCATGTGTTTCCACATTCCACACATATACCCTCCTCTGACATGAATGGGGGATGGAAAAACCTATGCCTCTCAGTCTATACCATTCTTAACTTTCAAATGAGGATGTGCCAAGTGTGATCATGTGTTTTTCAGTGACAGACTTCTTCAAGCAAAACTATCCATTATTACATGTGTCCATTTGGGGAAACTGAAAACAGATACAATCAAATGAATGAATCCAAGAGGAGACCAAAAGTTAATAATTTTATCTTGGACATTTTTTTTCTATAAATTCTGGAGATGAATTTTTGTCCAAAAATGAAGACATATATCAATCTTTGGAGATCACTTTGTGAGGCTGAAGTCTGAATGAATTCCTACCCATTTCCACCATAAATATCCAAGTATAAACTGAGCATTAGTTATAAAACACCATGGGAAAACATATAGAGGAAAGAAAAAAATGCAGTTCTTTTATTTTCAGTGGAGAATGCTGAACCAGCATG
The DNA here is from genome assembly GCF_048772815.1 of Callospermophilus lateralis. Taxonomy (NCBI): domain Eukaryota; kingdom Metazoa; phylum Chordata; class Mammalia; order Rodentia; family Sciuridae; genus Callospermophilus; species Callospermophilus lateralis. Next base: position 460,871 of record NW_027516097.1, read on the forward strand.
TATTGGTTAAGGCCACTGTTCAGAAGCTTCTACCTGCTTGGTTCCTTGGGATTCTCTTCATTCTTCTCTAGCCAAGGGAGGGGGCTCACTCAGCTTGTACAGCCTAGAAGAGGCACAGGTAAGTTTGACAGCTGCCCACTTTTTGTACCTTACCTGATATAATTTTATTGGTAAAACAAATACATATTGAAAGTAATTATTTTTCGTTCTGTGAGTCAAGGACGCATTGTTTACTTCACTAAACATAGCATATGAATAAGCAAACTCTAAAACTTTGGTTCTGTGATTTAGAAGACCAGGTTTCTTTGCATCTCTCAATGGCTACTGATTATGCAACATTGCATTTTTAAAAACCTGCTGCTCTGCTCCAGTGCTGCCAATCCAAGCCTGCTTAGCTTGCTGGTAGTAAAAAATCTATGCTCTGAGTTCCAGGAGGTAATATTATTATAATTGCCATCACCTCTATCATTATGAATATCTTATTTACAGGAAGTCAGCTCTTATCTCACAGGGTTCTGCTGGTTTTTTGACCAGTTTTGAAGTTAACTGCATTTTGGACTATGCCTGTAGTGTGGATGTGAATAGCCTGATATGGCAGATTCCTGAGGCTTGAATCTCAAAGGCACACTAGCTGGGGTTTCCTAAGAACTGGGCACCTGGTTCTGCCGTCTATCACTTACCTGGTCAGTGGATTCTAAAGTGGGTCAAAGAATCAACATTAATTGTGGTGATGCCTGGAGATGCTCCCCTTTGCAGCCCAGGTCTACTTGTTTGAGCACTAACAAAAAATTCTAAGGAATTTTCTAAGGTTACACAAGTTCCAGTCTCCACCTTCTTTTTAATAGTTGAATCCTAATTCCAGAACCAAAGTAAAAGTGAACATGATAGCTGCCAGATAACCCTAACTCTAGTGACCTCAAGGCCATGTGCATAACTTTCAATGTATCCTTAAAGAAGAGAGGCTGAACTAGAGTGGTTGGATATTGGACTACACCTGTTACCCCTAATAGTGACCAAGGTGCCACACTGGTGCCACTGCAGAGCTTAAGCTAATGACTTTTTTAAACGCAGAATCTGACACTACCCCTTCATCTGTTTATTTATTTCTGGTGCTAAGGATTGGACCCAGGATTGCATGCATGCTAAGCACACACTCTACCTTTGAATACACTCTGAGCCCCAACTTTTCCCTTTTTCAAAAGCAGTCCAAACTCAGGGCTAGCTGAAGTGATTCACTCCCATTTACACATTACGTTGAACACAGCTTAAATGAATTGTTAACCTATTTAGTAAATTATAAATTCCCTCTCCTTTGACATTTAATTTCATGCTAATTCTAAATCAATGGGGAAGAATGAGAAAGCTTTAATTTAGAGTTGAAAATTTGGTTAAAAACATGAATTTTCTTAGGAAACGCAGAATGTATTATCTTTGAATGTACTTCAAGTGTGGAAGGTGGTTTATGTTCTATATGTTATCTACATTGAAGAGATGAATTCTGAATTAAGGACATGTCACATTATAAAAGCTTATTTCATCTTTACTAGAGAAGAGAATGCATTAAATTGAGCTGGTGTACTTGAAATGTTTTTTTTTTTTTTTTTTTTTTTTTTTTTGCAGCTGAAAGATTGGGTGTTACTTCAAATTGCTTTCTCAGGTTTGAAAAAATTGGATGATCAGAAGTTTTTTTTCCTCCTTAATTTCTGTCCTCTTATTTCCCTGAAAGTGCTGCATAAGGAGTAAGAAAGCACAGTGGCCTTTCTCAGGTAGAAAAGAAAGAAGAGGATGGGTGGTGGATGTCCTGCCCCATGAGATCTGCGCTGCACCACCACATCCATTACCTTGCTCTGCATGTTTTAACAGAATGTAACTAATGCCACTGGGTAGATGAGTCTGAAATGTCTGCCTTGCAAATTGGAGAAAAGACTACTCTCTGTGATCACCTAATGAAATAATAGCTCTGGGTTCTGTGGAGCTGGACAGATTCAGCTTCTGAGGCTTCTTGGAAGAAACTCACAGTTATTTGAGTTCAGACACATTTGTAATGGAAATTGTAGAGCTCTGGGAATTCAGAGCAGGCAGATGAAGCTTGGAAGTAAAATGTAATAGGTAAAGAGTTGGACTCCAACTGTGCTCTGAGGCATTTGTATTTTGGCAGCTAAATTGTTGGGCACCGGGAGGCCTTTTTTTGCCCAACATCTGGGGCTCTTCCTTTAGTTCATTACACTCATGCCTACCAGTGCCCTGCAGGAGTGAGGTCTGTTCCTGGCTCCATTTTCTTCTATTCCTGTTTGGGCTCAGGGAGCCATTTTTGGAGCTGGTGATTCAGTCCAAATTTAAATTAGCAGAGAGAAAAATTTTCAAACTTTATTCTATAGATCAGGCTTTTCATCTTTCTTTTTTTAATATTTATTTTTTAGTTGTAGTTGTAGTTGGACATAATACCTTTATCTTATTTATTAATTTATATGTGATGCTGAGAATAGAACACAGAGCCTCTCACGTGGTAGGTGAGCGCTCTACCGCTGAGCCACAACCCCAGCCCACACTCTTTATCTTTCAATATGGGAAAAAAATATAACATGTATTAATAGAGACGACAAAGTAAATGCCTCTTCTGAGGTTCTCGTACCAATGGTGCTCTATCTCAAGACAATTGTCTTTATCCTACAGATTGGAAAATAGAATCTCAAAAAACGAAGACTTCACTAAGATCATATAGCAGAATCTGGGATTCCTCAAAATCACTTTTCTTCTTTTCTTCATTTTTAACCACTATAGTATGATGTGGTCTTCCCATTACACAAATAAAGTCTTTACAGCAAAATACTTCCAGATTTTCTGTAACAGAAATCAAGGCCAATATGCCACAACTAGTGATATGACATCTGGAGTGTCATATTTGGTTGTTGATGAAAATTTGACAATTGCTTTGCAAATGAGGGAACCAAAGAGAGGAAGTCTGCCCTCAACCCTTACTTCAGCGCCATTCAATCAAAACACATTCATTGATCACCCAAATCTATTTTTATTGTCCATTCTATTGGACTGCAAGCGCCTGGAGCACATGGAAAGCTTCTCATCCACCTTGATATCCTAAAACCAAAAAGTAGTTTCTGACACGTTTCAGACAATGATTCCTAGAGGGGGAGTATGCAAAATGTGATGAAGCCAAGATGTCCAGGAAACCTGCTCCCAGGAGTAGACTTTCCGTTGTCACTACTCAGAACCAACCTACCTCAGCACTATTAAACCCTAACACTCCTCTCTAGCATTCTGATTCCCAAAATTATTACATTCACTCTTTCTATGGTGTGACACAGCCACTTCCTCCGTTTTTGAATTTCAGAACAACCAGCTCCTATTTTACTTCCAAGTTTCCAATTGCTCTCCTTTGACTGTCACTCCTGTTCCTTTGCTTTCTCTTCACTATTGGCATTTCTCTGGTGGGTTCTGGATCTTCTCTCATCTGTTATCCACTCACCATGGCAATAAAATTCACTTCTATATCCTCACTGACTTTCTAAATATTGATGACTCATTGAACCACAGCTCCACCTATTTGCCTCTCCTTGGCTTTGGACCAATGTGTTGAACTGCCCACTAATAAAACCACATGGAAGTCCCTGTGATCCACTATCTCAGGGGCAATAACCGCCAACCCTTTATTACCCAAGTCAAAGATTTTATAGTCACTCTGGAATACTCCATTCCCCTATTTATCTTCATTCAATTTGTGTCCAAAGACTAGTAAGTCTGCCTTCTAAGCATTGTTCTAATCCACCCTTCCATCAGGGTTCTCAATAGTCCCTTTCAAAGTTCTATCTTCAGTCTTAGAAATAGACCCTTCTAATATCACCTGAGACGAATTCTAAAAGTCAGATCTTCTTCCAAGTAGGAAGATTGTTGATGCTACCCTATTGTCTTCAAGTTAAGATGAAAACTCTTCAGTATTTCTGGTATGTCTCTTTCTGGTCTGGCCCCTGCCTGCATCTCCAGCTTTGCTTTACATTATTCTTAAATCACTTTCAACTGTCAGTCACACAGACTAAAGTATGGTTTGCAGAATGTGATGTTTTCTCTGGGCCCCCATGTCTAGACCAGGAGCATTCTGTGACCTTCCTTCTCCCTCCTTTGGCTGGGCAGGATTCTTCCATGTTCTCACGATAATTTATGCTTGGTTTGTGTCACAGTTATTATCACATGTAGTGTACTATGATGTAGATGGGCGGGGGATTTGAACCAAAGACCATCTCAGGCAGAGAGAGTACACTAGACTTTTGTGAAGGCACCTTCCAGAAACACTACCCTAGCTTTGCCTTTGGGTGGTCTGAGCTTGAGAGGCAAATGTGTCTTTCAACTCACTGCCTTTGAGGATGGGGTGCTGTTCCAGCTGAGGAGGAATCCCAGCCCTCTGTGCTCAGAATTCTCTTTGCACCCTCCAAGGACAGCTTCTCACATTCCACCTTTGTTTACAATGATGTTTTACTCACTAAGCCTACTTAACTAAAAGCTCCTTGAGGGCCAGAGCTACTTCTATTTCAATTTTACATTTTCATGAGGCATAACAGAGTGGGCTTCATTTCTTGTGTCCTAAATAGATGCTTGTAGAATGAATAAAAGAGTAAATAAAATCCATTTTTTAAATTACTCTTAATCTCTCTCTCTCAGGGTTATTTTAACTTTATAGCAGTCTAATTTTATTGTGCTTCATTTCAAGTATTACATAAACCAATAAAGAAGAAAGTGAGTTCATCCATTGCTTTTCTTGTGTTCAGCTTGCATATTGGCTTATTGATCAGGATGCTAAAGTCTTATCCCAAACCCACTGTTTATTAGTTCTTATAAGATCTAGCTAAAAACATCCTGTGAGCCATTATCTTGTCATTTTTTATTGAGATTTTAACACTTCAGTGGGTCTGTTATATAATATACCATGTCTGCTCAAGGCATTGAGGAGACAATGCTTATGAGAAATGATTCTTCAGCAATAGAAACCGGTAGATTCTAATCTAATCAAATGTGGAAGATAATGATAACAAGACAAGGATTAAACAGAGTTAGGAGTTAGCACTAAGAAAGAAATTCAACTATAAAATGAGTGCTCCATCCATTTCCGGGTGGGGGATATGTTTTTTTCTTTTCAAAGAAATTTCACTTCCCATGTAGTTTTTCAGAATGAAATATAACTTCACAAATGCTCCAATCTTCATTCTTGCTCTGGTAATGGTGCTGCAAATAAAAACAAATAAAAAAGTGTCTTGTCTATGACAGTGTTTGCAGGAGACTACTTCCTGTCCAAAGGCAAATGTATAAAACCAATTGAATGTAGAAGAAATTAGTTAGCTTTGTCCCACTCCAAGATAGATGACTGCCTACCCTAATCACCAGGGAAACTGAGAGGAAAACATTTTTTCTGTGGATGCTAACTATGTTCATTTGTCTTAAAAGTAGACTGGTGTCCTTTCTTATGATGCTGTATGAACTGTGAATATTTAGCATCTCAGACAATAGCCCTGTTAATATGCTTACTCATTCAAGTGTTCTTGAAATCAGTTTAGATATTGCATGTCTGTGGTGAGCAAAGGAATAAAATTTAAAATCCATACTGACTCCTGAAAACTCTTACTCAGGTTGGGCACAGAAACATGTTAACAAAATACCACAGCATAATATAATAACATAAGGGCTATCATACAGCAATATACAAGATACCTAGGACAACCAGAGAAAAGGAATACAAACAAGACTACTAGAAGGAGATGATAACTAAAGTAGATTTTGTGGGTTAAGTAGGAGTCTTCTATATAGACACAGATAGGAAAGACAATACCAAAAGAGGAAAGAATATGAATGATAATAGAAGAATAAATGAAAATGGCATCTTGGTTATTGGCCCAGCTGGATTAAAATTGTTAGTTGTATCCATGTGGATTTTTTAAAACTCATAATGGAATGTGCAAAATAGGAGGGTATCCATTTAATTATGATCATTTATCCCTAATCACATTTAGTGACTGGGTGTTTATGAGGTCAATTCCCAGGAATACTATAAGAATGATAGTGGGCATATTCTAAAGTAGGTATATTAGTCATGCAGAACAAAAGCTGGTGAACCCTCTGGAAAGAGAAGGCAGGGATTTACTTTTCTTGGAGCTGATCGAGGGGTCCAGTCTCTCACTTCCAAATTCTTTGCTGTGTTTTGAACTCTTGCTCTCTGAAGTCAGGAAAATCACTTTTAGCTCTATACTGGATTACTATTTATTTAAATATCATTAATATGTGAATGTATAATACTTATTCCTACAATATATTTAACATCAAGAGAGACTGGCTAAGGACTAACAGAAATCAGCACCTGAACATCTTTGAAATTAATGCTTTTAAGAATCAAAATATGGCATGAAGGTTTTGTAAGGCTGCACCTGGTGGTATACACACGTATTCCCAGTGATTCAGGAGGCTGAGCCGGGAGGATACCAAGTTCAAGTCAGACTCAGCAATTTGCCAGAGATTTAAACAAATTAGGGAGACCTTGTTTCTAAGTAAAAAATAACAAGAAGAGGGGGTATGCCTCAGTTGTAGATCCCCTGGGTTCAATTCCCAGTGGCAAAGGGGGGAAATAAAAGAAAATATGCTATGATGTTCAAAATGATTAATAATTATTTCTAAAGACATCTGAACCATTCAAATAAGTTTAACAGCTTCCTGTTCAACATCCCATCTATATCTTTATTTTTAGACTCAATAATTAATAACTTCAAATGCAGAAAATAGGAAACAATTAAGTATAAATACCTGCTGTCCCACCACCTTCTTGGAACAGAAATCACAGTCCTGTTACAGTCAGGCACCTATTTTCCTTAGCTAAATAGTTGACAGTACAATGATAAAAACCAGGAACTGTATTGGTACAATACAATTAACTATATGGCACATCTTATTCCAGTTCTATATTTTCCCCACTAGTATTCCTTTTCCAGAACCCAATCCTGGAACCTGGTACTCTAAGAGAGATGCAATACAATAAAATTAACGATGCAAATACAATTCTAATGTGACTAATTATAAGTTTATTTTGATTTACTTTTTAAAAGATAATTTGCATATTTACTCTCCAAAAATTCTTCCCGAACCCTCTGGCAATTTGCATCTGTGTTTGTCCTTTGCAGCTGGACAACAGTTTATCCCATACTTCTGCTAGATCTAACCTTTACTCAGTAAATCCTTTGACCTTCTAAGATCTTGGTTGTCAATCTTTGGTTCTTGGGTTCTTACCCAGAAGTGTCATGTATATGCCCTCACTGTACCTGATCTCTACAGCGCAGGTGCCAGCTCAGTGGTAATCTTTTGTTGATTTTTTTCATTGGCTTGGTTGTCATTCTGTACTGTTATCTTGGGAGCAAGCCCATAGGGATATATGTGTCTCCTAGGAGTTATACACTAAATCTTTGGTAAATGCAAGCAGTCATAATTGCAAATGCATACCTTAAAAATTAATCACTCACTATCACTGGACAACTTGAACCAAAGCAGCAAATAAAGAGTTTTGCTATTGTGGTAGCTTAAACGTGATAGAATAAAGTAAAAAAAAAAAAAAAAACTAATATCTTTTGATTTTTTGTCATTCTGTAGGTTGCCTTTTCTTCTAGATTAAGCCCATTTCCTAATTAGAAAACTGAAATTAGTTAATTTTTTATTTTTTTAAAGAATTTTAAATGTTAAAAACTAAGATAAAAACTAAGCTATTACTCTTTAAAAAAGCTACAGGGTGATGGCATACAAAGTTAATTCTATTAATTCAGAGAGTACATTCTCAACTATGAGTATTCCAGTGACCTAAACACAGCCCAAAGGCTGTTTATTCATTCTCTAAAGCAAAATTTGAAGTCAGCACTTTATCCTTGAAATAAAACATATACTTCTTAGCATAGCATGGAAGTCTGAGAGATCACCAGAAGTATGTAATAAGTAAACATATTGCTAAATTTGTTCCATCTTTTTTCTTGCCTGTCCCTCTCTCAATCCATTCTTCAAGATTTACTAAATCACCTACAACTTCCAGAAAATTCCAAATGTCCTTTATCTTGTCCCTTACACAAGCCCCTAGTCCATTCCTGTCTATTTTCATAGCCGATTCCCTTTTCTCCTTGAGATTATTGCATAGACCTCCTTTTGCCCAAAATTCTTGGAGAACCCTTACCTAAGAGTCTGTACCAAGTTCTCATCCCATGGGATTGCTTCTCACCCATGACTTACCTTACCAAGTCATGTGTCTGGAAAAGTGCCCTAAACATCAAGGCACCAGTCAGACACCTGACCTGATGAATGAACAAAGGAACCTTCAAACACAGGGAGTTCTAAAATTCCCCTAAACAAGCATTAGACTCACCTGCTTCTGCATCACATCTGTAGCCTGCATAATGTAGCGAGGTGGCAGCCCATGGCTCCTGGCTAGAATGATGGCTTGCTCCAGTGTTACTCTCAGGGTGCACCTGTGTGCCGAGGAAAGAGGAAGTGAGAACACACTGGTTTCTAAAACACTCTTCCAGACAGTGTGAACTATTGATTACAAGATCGGAAATCCACCAAAATCAAAGGGCTAGACAATGAACCACTGATTTCTCTCTCCAGAATCAAAGGGCTAGACCATGAAGTACTGATTTCTCTATCCAGAATACCTGAAAACAGGTTATAGAGTCAAAACTAAGAATTCAAAATTGAAACAAACCTATAATGAGTTGGTTGCAAAAGAGCTCCTCCAAAGGCATTTAAATAACTTTTATAATTAACTATTATTTTTATTGATATTTTATGAAACTTAGAAGAAATGAATTTGTAATGTTTATCATTCATTTCTACATATTGATAGTTATTGAATTTAAATGCATGCACAAATATCTTAGAAAAATAAGCAGTGAAATTCACTGTTTCACTAAGTTCAAGTTTGATTTTAAAAAATTATTTTTTGGACCCAATCTAAAACATTATTTGTAAAAATTTTAAAAGAAATTTAAATTAGTTATATGGAAATATAATGCAAGAATAGCCCTGAGAGATGTGTTTTAACCAGAAATGAGGGGACTTGTCAGCCTTTGTTCTTTTCCTTTCACTTAAGCCTTTTTTTTTTTTATACCTTTCCACCTTTTCTCCACAGCACCCATTAAAGCCCATGTTTATTTGTTACTATTTCAGGTACTGGCCTCTGGATTGTTTAGGGTTATTTTTGTACACACTTTCAAAAACAAATGCTCATTATGTTGAGATGTTTTCCCTAAAATTTGTATTAGTGGATTAGTGGATTTTACTTCCTTTCTTGACTTGTTGATAGTTTGATTACAGTCTTTTCTCCACTCTGGCACTGACCCCTGTATGGTTTGGTGTCCTACTCATGTATTTTTTTCCAGATCAGTCCAGTATTTTCTTCTATAAAGAACAGTAATAAGCAACAAACAAATAACAGTGGAATTGCTTCTGTGTAAGGAATATCTAACTCCTGATCCTTGGTTATGAGGCTGTAGCACAAAAAGTCCAATACGTTTGGTAGATTTTGATACTGATGAGTTGAGAAAAAGAGAGATTTAAAACATTACTGTTTAAATAATAGAATTTGACAAAATATGAATATATATATATATATATATATATATATATATATATATATATATAACATAAATTATATATATATGGAGAATTCTTTGGAAAACCTTAAATAATGAACTTTTCGTTGTACACGATGTTCACGAATATTTAGTGTATGAGTCTTATAGGAATGCATATTGTTTTCTGTGCAAATTCTGCAAAAGAATCCATGCTGATGAAGGCCAAGCAGAGTAACTGACAGTTCAAGTTTAAGAAATCAATTTTCTACAAAGCTTTCAATTGCCTCCCTACTCAACAGACCATAACCTTTTTCTCCTCTGTAAGGTCTCCTCTACTGTAACTTTAAATCTTTATTGATCCTAACATTTTAATCAATAATGCTCATTACACTAGCTGAATGACACTAAGGAAAAAAATCTTTACCTTTTTCTAATCATACTGAAACACGACTGTGCTTTCCTGGTAAAACGTGACTCACTCTACTTTTGAAAAACACTTACACACTATCAGGGTATTTTAACAGGCAGCCTATAATTTTTATCCTTTATCTTAATCCTTTCAAACTGAACTATTCCTCCCTTCCTCAAGCTGCAGTGAACAGCAGTACAGCAGCAAATTATCTGCCAGAGACTAAAAAGATTTTACTATGGCTGGGGATGTGGCTCTAGTGGTAGCGCGCTCGCCTGGCATGCATGCAGCCCGGGTTCGATCCTCAGTACCACATACCAACAAAGATGTTGTGTCCACCAAATACTTAAAAAAAATATTAAAATTCTCTCTCTCTCTCCCTCTCTCTCCCTCTCTCTTTAAAAAAAAAAGATTTTACTATGATCAGAAAATCAATATGGCCAGTAACATGGTCCTTGACAGGGTACCTCAAAGTTTTCACTGCTTTAGAACCAAAGCACATCACCTCCCAGAAAAATCCACCATCAAACGGATACACATATTTTCCTTCCAAAATATCCAAAATGAATAGCTGCACCTACATTTGTCCTTTCATATTGAATACTGTGTATATCCAATTAGGTCCCAAGATTGTCTTGAAGTTTTTAAAAATATGTGAAAGAGACAAACATGTAAATGGTGGAAATATTTTCTGTATTTGATGCAGGATTGCCTGGTATTTTCACTCACAGCATCACAAAAATTCTGTCATCTTAAATTAAGCACACATATAAAAGCCTAGCAATAATCCGCAACTTTGCTGTCAATAGATCATTATTTGCCTCATAACCTTTTATCTTCTTTCAACTATATCCATCTGAATGCCTAGAAGAAGAAAAAAATCAGCTTTTGCAAGACATATTTTGATTCTGGTATTCTCTAAAAGCCTCTAGACCCAGAAAATGGCACATGGCTTTTCAATGGCACTTAAATGTATACACAAGAATCTGGTTTTATAAGGCATTATTTGATTTTATAGGTTCTTTAAATTACCAGAGAGTGTGATATGGTAACCATGGGCAAGAGTGTGAAAGGAACATTCTGAAGACCAAGAACTCTAAGCAAATCCCATTCAATATGAAGTTTGTTACCTGACCAGCCAATTTCCTTTCTATTTTTATCCCTAGTTTCATATTAGTTAAATTAAAATTCATGTAAAGTTATATTTTTATATCATCTGGAAAACATGGACCTTCAAAATTTTCAGCTCCCTCTAACTGCTATGTCAGTAAAAATTTTTGGAAAACTCCTTTCCTAGATGTTGCAAAAATAATAGAATAAATGTCACAGACTAGCATTTATTCTTCCTAAAAAGACATACATATTCACTGAGAAAATTTTTCCCATAACGTCAGTAATAAGACATTCTAAGTACTGGCTCTGCCCTGCACTTGTGAGGAAGTGCACTTGATGGAATGATAAAATTGCACAGAAATTGCTCATTTCCCCACATAAAGGAAAAGAGTCAATGTAACTGTGCTTCTCATTAATATATTTTCTTGACATAATTTATATTGAGAATAGAGCCCAAATCACTCAGAGTTAACATAGTTCAATATGATAGATGAAACCTAGAGTTAATGGGTCCAATTAAATTTTATGTGCATGTATAAATATGTAGCAATGGCACCATTGTGTATAATTGTAATGCATAAATAAAAAATAAAAGAAAGATGTTTAAATTATGAGAAAATGGCGTCAGAAGAACCTAAAATATTCTCTGAAATTTATACAATTTAAATAATCATTATAGTATAATTAGTTTTCATTTGCTATTCTTTTTCTTTTCTTCACAATTTTTTCTTCATTAGTGTGTGTGTGTGTGTGTGTGTGTGTGTGTGTGTGGTGTTTTTTTTTTTGTGTGTGTGTGTGTGTGTGTGTTTTGCTGGGAATGAAACCCAGGGCCTCTACCATTGAGCTCCATCCCCAGCACCCTTTTCCTACATTTTAAAAGAAAATATTTATATGTTTATGTCTGACTTAAAGATATCATATGGACTTTCTCTGATGAACCACAGTAAAATATCCAGGTTTGAATTCTTTAGCTATCACAGAGACAGGAAGTCGCATTTGCCCATGCCTGCCTTCTTGAACAACATCTAGCAATCATCTGACACCTCCCTCGACTTCTTCCCTCTCCTAGAACTTGAAGTTCTTAGTCGTATTTCTTAGAATTATTTTTCCTTTCTCTTTGCAAATGTCTCTAAGATCTTGATTTGAAAAAAAAATTCTCTATGCCCTATGTGCCGTATTCTTGACCTCCCTTTATCCAAACCCTAATTATACCTTTTCATACCATTACCAATGCAAATGACTGGCACAGGAACTTAGAATAGAACCACAGTCACATTGAAGGTCCTGACGGAGCATCCCACAGGGACCACCTTATCTATGGGGAACTCATGCCCTCTGCACCCCCTCACCTTCACAGTTTCTTCTGTTACATTCTTGTCCACTTTTGCTGCAGCACACTGGCTCATTATATGTAAGAATGCCTGCATGAAACAAGAAAAGATGTTATGAAGGGAACAGAAGGTTCATAAAAATGACTGCCTGTTGATCAAGATTCAATTCATTTTTTACAAAAAAAAACAAAGCTCAAAAATCCAATAGTTAAGTAAAATGCTGTCCACTAAGCTTTGATGGGTGCCAAAAACAGTTTTGTTACCATATGTCAAATCCTGGTGTGTTGCTCTCTACCTGAGAATCAAACTCCTTTTATGATGTCGAACAGAGCCAAAAATGATCAAATCTATATGAATTAAATTTATCCATCATTCTTTCTAAGTTCTGAAGTAAATATTTAGGGCCAGGTGTTTCCTAAATGTACAAGCATTGCAAAGTACAAAGAGACCAAAATCTAATTAAAAAAATAGTAATTCTGATAAAAAAAAGAGACAGGAATTCTGAGGTGATTCCCTTAGAACTTAGAGAGTCAGAAATAGATACATACACACACACACACACACACACACACACACACACACACACAAACATCCTTTCTAATAACTATTTTCAGGTCCTAAATGGAATGAAAGAATTTCCTTTCCTCACTTCCACCCCATACAACACACTTTTAGGAAGCCAGAATTTAAATATCTGGGTTCAGATCAGAGCTCTTCATTTCCCTGTTGTTGATAGATGAGCACAATAGTATTTCAAAGATCCAGGCTAAAGCTCAGGATGTATCTCAGAGGTAGACAGCTTGACTAGCATGCTCAAGGGCCTGGCTTCCATCCACAGATTGTGGAAGGGAGGGGATAGAGACTTCTCAGTGGCCATTAAGCTTTGACTGATACCTAAATAGAGCATAATGATTGATTGATATTGAGCTTTAAAAAACAAAGTTTTAAAAGACAAGTAAAAGGAGACATTCCATTTTGCAAATCTGGTTTATACCCTCAAAACACCATTTATTAACTATATAGTGACCAGGTAAGATCATCCAGAGCCTGGGAATGTTGCTTAGTGGTAAAGCATAAGCAAGAGTCCCTGGGTCCAATCCCAGAACCACCACCAAAAAAAAATTCATTCCTTCCCTTGTCTAAGAAGTTTGCCACCACCCGCAAGTCAGGACAGGACAGGACTGTACAGGACATCAACTACTAGGGTGATACAAAAGCATAGGAGAACCTCAGGCTATCTCATCAAACAAACAAAAACCTAAGGCAAGAATCATATCTTTAGTAGGTTATATTTACTAAGATTTAGGAGATTAATAAAAACTTACAAAGACTTAAGAGATTAACACAGCCAACAATTGATCATAATGTTCCAAAATTATCATTGCTACATATTTCTAAGGACAATTTGAATATATCTTAAAGGGTTTTGTTTTCTTTTTCTTTTTCTTTCTTTTTAGGATGTAGGCATTGAACCCAGGGCTTTGTGCATGCTGAGCAAGCACTTTACTAATGAGGCACATCCCCAGCCCTTTCTCAAAAATTTAAAAGGGCATTTTTTAAATCTAGAAATCCTACTTCTATAAATTTATCCTAAAAATATTCAGACAATGGGTTTCAGAGCCTGGCATGGTGGCGCTCACCTACAATCCATTAGTTCATGATGCTGAGACAGGAGGATCACCAGTTCAAAGCCAGCTTCAGCAATGCTAAGGAGCTATGCAACTTAGTGAAACCCTGTGTCTAAATAAAATACAAAATAGGGCTGGAGATGTGGTTCAGTGGTTGAGTGCCCCTGAGTTCAATTCCTACTACCAAAAAAACAAAAGCAGGGTATGAGATGAGGGGTCAGAACATTGATTAGAAAAGGAGAAATACTGTAAACTATTGAAAGGTCTATCAATAAGGGAATCATTAAATACACTACAGTATATACAAATGATACTTTTGTAGTTATGACAAAAGTACAACCATAAATGGAATGTGAAGGGGCTGAGGATGTAGCTCAGTTGGTAGGGTGCTTGGCTTGCATGCACAAGGTCTTGGATTCAATCCCAGCACCATTAAAAAAATGAAATGTGAAGAAAACTACATGTAAACACATATGCAAATGTGTATATAGGACAGATATTCTTAAAATATTTTCTGGTGAAACCCATGTATTAAGTAGCACACCTAATATATATGTATATCTACACACATGTATAATGTGTCTATTCATATTGAAAAAAATAGGTAGCATATATACCAAAATGAAAACAACAGTTACCTACATGTGGTAGGAAGGTGGCCTTTGTGCACCTTATTTTCAAAATATTCAGCATAACTTGTGTTTTGTTAGAAAAAAAACATTAAAAAAGAAATCAAACCAATGAGCCCTCAAGAACTCAATTCTAGCATAAGCATCAACACCATCCATATTTCTGATTCTACCAATTCATCTTTCAGATTCTATAACTATAAAGACATATCAAAACTAGTTGCCCCAGTCTATAATCCCAACAACTTGGGAGATTGACACAGGAGGATACCAAGTTTAAATCATCTCAGCAACTTAGCTCGACCTTATCTCAAAATCAAAAAAAATTTAAAAGGCTGGAGATGAAGCTCAGGGGGAAAGTACCCATAGGCTCAATTCCTAGTACCTAACAAAAATAAGATGCAAAAAAACACTATTAGCCCCAACTCTTTATCATCAGCTAAATTAAATACAATGAATAAGTATTAGCTGTAACCTTTATTTTTATTGAAAATATGTGATACAATTGTTGAACTATTATCTGAAGTTATCATAAATGACCATGGAAAATTATTCTTGAGTACCATTTTAATTGGTTTTATTCCGTTTAATTTTTAATTTTAGTTTTGCTTTTCTTGAGTATTTTCCAAGGGCTTATACCAGATATTCTCTTTAGATCTTTTTATTTAGTCTTAAAATAACATGGATGGTTTATTTGCCTAGTTTACATTTTACATTGATCACACAGTCAACAGGTAACCTCTCATGCAAGTAGAATTTAAACTTCACCTCTGCAATTATAAACCCCTTCTTCATAAATAGAACTCAGTCACATTATGAACTCAAAAATTTTAAAGCTACAAAGTTGAGTCAAAATGTAAGTTAAAAGGAAACATACAAACTAATAAGGTACACCACATCTTTATCTGACAATTTTTTAAACTTCTTATCCTCCAGGACAGTATGAAGTATTTTGTTAAACTGTATATATAAGGAAACCTGGAACATGCTAGCATCTCTGACCAAGCATTTATTTTTCCTAAGGGCTTCATTTTATACAACATTGAAGGCAGATTTAGATGTTTTACTGGAAATGCACAATCATGAAAACTGTTGACATTTTTTAGAAAATGTTTAAGTCTTTCTTCCTGAAAACAAAAATAAATACATGTTTTCAGAACCACCCTTTAACAACCAGTATCCACAGAGTTATTTCAGTCTCTGGCAATTGGGCATTTAATCTTCATATCAATCAAGGAAGCACTAGTAATCTAGTCAAATATATATATATATATATATATATATATATATATATATATATATATATATATATATATGATTTTATACACTGTTTTCTGTCTGCATTCATTTATTATCGCTTGTCCACAATTTCATTAGAATTAGACAATCTTCATTTTGAAACAAGTATATTGGAAAATAAACATTGGAAAACAGCTGTTAATGCCAGTGATTCTCAAACTCTATATTGTATTTAAGACTTAGACAGTTTCTCCTAAATATAGATTCCTAACTCTAGTCCTGGAAGGCCTGATTCAGCAGACTAGTTTACAACTCAGGAGTCTGCACTATGAGCAGGACTCCTCAGTGACTTGCATATTGGTCAAGGGACCACCTTTTGATGGACAATCTCTGATGTTTATTCTTCCAGATGGAAAAAAAAACAAGGCTTAGAGGAGCACATATGTGACTCTTAATGGGAAAAACAGGTCCATTTATTTCATTCTGACTCTGAACTCAAGTAATGGTTATCTTTGTCCATCACCTTCATATTCAACCTTGTGGGGCTTTTGGGTCCCTGACCAAGGATTGCCTTCCACCCCACCCCATGAAAATTACAACTTGAACTACACACTGGTCATGGTCATCTTGGAAGGCTTAAGAAATACAGACATAGGTGGTTGAAATATGATAGAATGTGAAATTTGGAGTAAGTGAGGCTGGAAGGTGCCACTCCAAGGACTTTTCAACCCACAGGTTTTACAGCAATACACTCAGTACTCCAGCATTCCTCTAACAGTGGCACGATTCAACAACTTCCTAGGTACCATTCCAGTCATGAGCCACCTTTTTCCCACTCAGAGAACAGATTTTTTTTTCCTTTTATCATGTATTTGATAAAAGCACATGTTAAATTAACTATCCTGATCAAAATTTCATAACCCTAAAAATGTCACCAATTTGCTACCAAGAGGTCAAAAAGAGGAGGAAACCCATTAAGAAAGAAGAGGAAGATGACAGCAATCTCTTTTCTCCTTGTTTGTACATCTGCGCTGCTGCTAGTTCAATAGTAAGGCCATGACATGCAAAAATTTCACTCTCCAAACACAATTTTCTTATCATTATAATGTTCTAAATAGTCTCCCTCAATTTTGTCCTTCCCCATTCTGTATCAATCCAGCACTGTTAGCCAGTTTTTCATTGCTATGACCAAAATACCTGACATTAAAATCTTAAAGAAGTAAAGGTTTGTTATAGCTCCTGGTTTGCAACTTTTTTCCATTTATTGCTCTGAGCATGAGGTGAGGCAGATCATCATGGAGGAAGGGCATGGTAGAAGAGAGTTGCTCAGCTCACAATGGCCAGCAAGCAGAGAGAGTGGGTGGAAAAGAAAGAGTGGGGGGAAGGGACCAGGGACAAGACATAGTCCCCAAGGGCACAAACCCAGTGATCTACTTCCCCCAACCACTACAGTTTCCACTAACTCCCAATAGTGCATTCAGTTATCAATGAATTAATCCATAGATGAGGTCAGAGCCCTCGTGATCCAATCATTTCCCAAAATCCCACCTCTGAACACTGCTGCACTGAGGACCTAGCCTTCAACACACAAGTTGTGGGGAGACACTTCTTACACAAACCATAAGAGGCACACATAACAGATCACTCTCAGAAGTCCCACAGATTTTACATTTTGGATTCTAGACACATGATGCCAATATGAATTTCACAATGTCATATAGGCACTAATCATTATTTTTCCTATACATATTCTACATTCAGAATCATCTTACCAATACCCTATCATCTAGGAAATATGGCTATTTAGTGTGGACAGAGATAACATTATATGCAATGGCAGAAAGGGAAAATTTCAAAGGGGCTACACTGATATAGAAATAAAAAAGTACATTCATTGTAGGAAAACAAATTTAAAATAAAAATTAACTGTATTTTCCTTTTATCTTTTGAATTTAAGTTAATATCATCACATCACAGTTCTTTAAAAGATCGACTTTTTTTCCTGAGAAAAAAATAAAGTCTTAATAAATGAAAAAACTTGCCATTGAATTTGCCTTAATCATGTACTGCCATTTTATTGGAACGGTAAAGACTGAAACAGGAGAAGGGTTTGGGATGAGAGAATCAGAGTTCCTTGTGGCCATGTTGAGTGTGAGATGTCTACTGGACACCAATACGGAGATCCCAAGCCAGGAGTTGGCTGTACCAATCGGAGCAGTTCTGTGGGGGAGATCAGGACTGAAGATAAAGAGTGTCACTAGCATGAACATATAACCCAGGGAAAGAGAAAAAAGAAGAGACACCCAACCCCTGTCCACTGGAGAAAGTGTATAGATGGAAAAGATAAAGGACCCCAAGAGAGAATCTTAGGGCAATCACATTTAGAAGCCAGGGCAGAAGAAATGAAACCAAAGAAGGTAAGAACAGGCTTAAT
Source organism: Callospermophilus lateralis (assembly GCF_048772815.1). NCBI lineage: Eukaryota > Metazoa > Chordata > Mammalia > Rodentia > Sciuridae > Callospermophilus > Callospermophilus lateralis. The sequence goes on from NW_027516097.1 coordinate 479,256, forward strand.
AAGAAGATGGTGTCACAAGAACCAGGAAAATAGAGAGCTTTGAGAACAAGGCAGTGGTTAACTGCTCAACAGTGGAAAAAATCCAGTGAAATAAAACATATACAGGAATTGACCACTTGAAGACTGCTTAATATATCAGAAATTATATGTGAGGATTTTTTAAATAATTATTAATTAATTCATTCATTTATTTATTAATTTATTTTGAAGTTAATAATTAAAATTTCAATGAAAAGTATATTATTCTAAATATTTGAAAATTTCTTCAGTGCTTAGCAGAATTCTCATGAATGCTCTGATTTGATTTGTTATCATATGTGCTTTTGATAGAACTATATGAAGAAAATACACCCCATTGCACAAAATAGTTCAAAAATGAAAGAGTATGTTCCTTGTTATAACTTATTCAATTATGGGTATTATTGTTCCATGCAATGCCAAAACTCAGTAAATAGCAGTTTCTTAAAAGTCACTAGTAGTATGGAATGGGAAATCATATCTGTTAAATTTTCATACAGTTACATTAAAATCCATTGGTCTATCTTGCATGTTGAAGGGATAACTTCAACCATGTGTGGCTTTTTAAAATATTTTTTTCAGCATTGATTCACTGAGAATTATAGCTATCTTCCAAATAGTGTCATACTTCATCAAATAATGAAAGAAATTTATCACATTTATTAATACCGTAGTCAGCTAATCAGAAAAGTCATTATGTATTAGAAAGCTGTCAAGCTCACAGAGACGAACACAAATTTTCCAAACCCCAAATTCATTTAAGAGCTTGAATTCTATTATCATCAACAGTATCAGTTGTTTTCCTTGAAGTGACAGACTCTCTTTCAAAACTTTTTTTTTTTTTTAGGAAAGGTAGCAGAATACAACAGTTACTATTATGGTATTATGTAAAAATGTGGATGTGTAACCGATGTGATTCTGAAATCTTTGTAATGTTTTGAATAAAAAAAAAAAAAAAAAAACTTTTTTTTTTGAGGAAATGTCTGCCAAATACCCAAATACTCTGAAATAGTAACCATAGTTTGTCCTGCAAAGTATGATTTCAAGTCAATCTGATGTTCCTAGTAACTCAAGCCGACACACAGTTCTTTTCCTGGAGACCATCATCATACTTGGACAAGCAACAGAAGCACTTCTGGATACACAGGATATTAAAAATGATGTGCTCTACAGCCAAGGTTTTAATAAAACTCATCTTTACAGTTTTAGCAAGAATATTCTTAAGCAAAACTGTCTCTCCCCCTACCCCTTACAAGTGGGTGACAGTAAAGTCCACAGTAACTACTTTGAGTAAAGGTTCATGCCACTGTTTTGATTCACACTAAACCATCAGTGTTTTATGCACCATTGCCTTTGCACCATCACTGCACATGTCAGAATAATAAAAAAAGAAAAACAAGTCCACAGCATTGCTTTGAAAATGGTTTTGACCTTGTGTATCTCCTGAAACGTTTTCACAAAATGCCCAATGTCTGCAAACTACTCCTGGGGAAGCACTGGTCTAGGCATATGGGACATAATAATAAACAAAATAGCCAAAAGTCCCTGCTTCTATTCTGGGGGAATAAGCCAGATATATAATAAATAGTAAATCATCTGGTATATTAGTAGGTAAGAAGGTTAGTCCAGGCACAGTGGCACATGCCTGTGATTCAAGCTACTGAGGAGACTGAGAGAAGATTGCAAGTTCAAGGCTAGCCTGGGCAAGCCAGAGAGACCCTATCTAAAAAAATAAAAATAAATGGCACAGGATGCAGCTCAGTAGTAAAGCACTTGCCTAAAATATATGAGACAAAAATAAGTTAAGTGCTAAAACTGTGTAATAACTTCACTATAATAACTTGAAAAACAAAATATTTGAGAACTCTTATAGTAATTCCAAATTTAATGCTCAAGAATCATCACCATAAATCTGCGCCACTCAAGGCTACCATTTAATTGAACTCAACCTTTCTCTTGCCATGTCCCAAGCATCACTTCTCACAAAAGTCAGCTTCATTTGCTCTCCTTCCCTAGGTCTCTCCTAGTCTGGCCCCTGCTGTATACCTAAGACGCAGTGTGAGGGGAAGCCCTAGGCTCCCTCTCCATTTCCTGATTACCCCCAAAGAAAAGGATACCAGTATTCTTCCATCTCATTTTTGGCAAGAAAATAACAAAAATTGCAAACTCATGAAAATGGCCAACTCAAAATAGTCTTATAATTATTTTACCATAGGTTTTAGACTTCTTATTATTAACTTCTAGACTTTATTCCCATCTCCCTAAACCTTTTCTCTATGCAATTGTCAATGATCATTTTTGAAAATGTAAAGCAGCCTGACTATCCAGCGTAAAATCTTCAAAGGATCCCTTCCTGCAAAGAATATAATGTAGACATCTTTCCCAGGCCCCTAAGGTCTTTCTTAGTCCAAACAAACTTCTATGACAAAACAGCTTAACTTGGGCAATTTATAAAGAATAGAAATTTGTTACTCACTGTTCTAGAGGTTGGGCAATCCAAATAATTAATTTCCCTGGTATATCATCTTCCCAAATAGGCATGACCAACTTGGAACAGGACAGCACATCATCTCCTTTTCCACCACGTGTGGCAGCATATCTGGATCCTGACACCACTAGCATTTGGAGCTGAGTAATTTTTTGTTGTGCAAGACTTCCCTGTGCACTCTAGGGTGGTGAGCAGTGTCTTTCCCACTCAGACACACTAAGCAGTTGTTATAAAATAATATTGGTTTGCACTCCTGCTTCCCACCAGACCACAGATCCCTACAGAACACAGGCAGCATCTTTTCATCTTTGGAAGAGTCATTCACTGGTCCTTCAGCTGTCATAACAAGGCTCCATCCATACAAAACAGCAACAATGTATGGATAATAAATCACTTGTTAGTTATTCAGTAGCACTTAAGACCAGCCCTCAAAGGTATTCACCTCTCTGCAAGCCATTGAAGGATCACACTTGGGTTACTCAAATAACTGCCCACAAAAGACTGCAGGCCAAACCCCCAGTGAAAGACTCTGATGGTCATTATGATTCACAATTATAGGGACTTGTGTCACTGTTACTTTTAATATCTGCTCAATTTCCCACAAAAGATGTTTTACTCCTTCTCAGATCAACTAAAACTCATTCATCTCAGAAGCTGGGCAAAGATAAATTTTTATCTTATCCTTTAAACTTTCTTTTTTAAAGACTCCCTTAGCCAGGATTCAAAGACAATTAAAACATTTGTAGTGTAGTCTCTTTCACCTCAATAAGACAAAAAATAAATGTAACAAAACTTCAGAAGTTTTCAGGAGAAAAAAATTCACCATTTGTCCACATGACAGGTATATTTTATATAAGACACAAATTTTATAGACATTTAATAGATGACTGAAAAAATGAACAGTGAAGTTGGAAAACATGAAAGAGAAATCCAAAACATTAAACAATTACAGCTATGCATGAGATTATTAAAAGTCAAAGTGAAAATTGGGAAACATTGAGATGCCTATAGTAAAATACTACAAAAATGCAAACTTTTCTTAAGTGTGTCTTTTGTTATTGTTGTTGGTTTTGTTTAACTTTTTAAAATTTGTTTTTGTTTTCTGCAAATTCAATTCCTATAAATTCATCTCACAACTCAACCTGCAAAAATATTATTTTAAAAGGACATTTAACTTTCCATTGTCCTAAAACCACAAACTCTAATGTAGAGGTCAAAAACAATGGAGGTATTTCTAAACATAGCACAATGCAATTAAAATATTGACTTAACTGCTACCATTTAAACTGGAGGGGAGGTAAGCATTCACATAGAGTCATAATAACAGTCTCTGAACTTTCAAACACCTAGAGAAACCCAGGATGGGGCTTATCTATAAGCCTCAACGGTAGCAGGCTAGAGCTAAGGGGGTAACATATTCACTTTAGTTTGCCACAGTCACCACTATTTCCTATTAACTCTATATCAAAGTTTAATGTTAAATGGCATGCAATCACACATTAATATTGTATACTTTTTCTAAATGCAAAGCCTGCTTTGCTCATTTTTCTGTAATCACAATCTTGAGTCTTTGCTAAGGTTCTTTGCTCTTACAATTTTTTAGTACTGATCATTCCAGAGTTCTAAGTTTTAAAATGGCACGTAAATTTAAAGTGTTTGTGAAAAAGCACTCCCATGATGAGAGGGAAGACATTAAAAACTCAAAAATAACCTGCAAAAATCAGGGCCTATTTTACTTAACTTTTACTTTCCCAAGGAATCTAATATTAAGTGGGATGTTAACCCTTAGAAATGATATTTCCTAGAGTCATCTCTGACAGGTGTGCATATGCCTAGTTTACACAAGGATTGGAACAACTTCTTGTTCTTTATTTTAAACTGTGTTTGTAATGAGGCAACTTGTTGGCAATAACCCCTGCTTAGTATATTCATTTGAAGGATCATTTGATTCATGAAGATCCTGTGTTCCCTATATTGTCTGGGGTGATTAATGTCTCTTTCCAGAACAGCCATGGATACATGAAAGTCTAGGGAGAATTCAATGGAAGAAAGTGAAGAAGACTCTTTGGAAGCCCTTCAAAATTTACTCTACCTCTCCCCCAACACACCTGGAAATATTCACCCAACACATACATAAACACAGATGTCTCCTGGGGGTGGCAATCTGTTCTGTGGTAAGCATTTATGAAATACCAAAAGCTCTGAGTCTCAGATTCCTCACCTACTGTTTCAGGTTAGTAATAATAGCTGCTTCAGAAAGATGGAGAGGATTACATGGAGGTCTTTGTAGTTGGCACTTGGCACAGTACAAAGACACAGCCAGGGGCCCAAAAAAGTGATAGCTGGTATTTCTGCTCCTGCCACTACCATCACTATCTACATCTACAGCCATATTTCTTAATCCTAACACTGAAAAGAACAAATCCACTGCTTTCTCTTCTCTGCTCCTCTGTTAATACCAAATCAATCTAAGGGATTCTTACTTTTGGATAATTCCTTAATATCAAAACAAACATAATTCAGACCTCTGGTGGAAAATTTTACAAAATTTACAGAATATCCTCAATTTATGGAGGGGGTCACGTGTTGACAAACCCAATGTGCTGGGAGCCATCAGCCAAGTAGGTATGACAAATTCCTTGCCAGCTTACTCCCATGCTGTCTAGTGGAAGGACTTCTGAAAGGTGACCTTGCTCAAGGACCAGGGCAGGATCCGTGTTTAGGGTGTTCCCCCTTTAGAATAGGGCAGTTTAGCATAATAGGAGAGTAGGGTGTTTCCCCTTTAGAATAGGGCGGTTTAGTATAATAGGAGATTAGGGTGTTCCTCTTTTGGAATAGGGCGTATCCTGCTGCTGAGTTCCTCTTGAGTGCTTAGGGTCAGACAGTATATTTTGGGAGACAGAAGCCCATGCGGTGTGGATTTGGGAGAGAGTGGATTCGGGCAGAGTGTGGATTTGGAAAGAGAACGTGGATTCCCCCAGAACGTGTTTGTAGACGGCCGGTGTGAGTTCGGGAATAAAGAATTGCTGTTTGAATCTACAAGCTGTGTGGAGACTTGTGATTTGTGCCCAGCCAGAGACTGCGGCACCAATGTAAATTTGAAAATATCCTAAGTCAAAAATTATTTCGTTCACCAAACGTACAGAACATCCTTGCTTACAACAAGGTCCTTTGTACAGTATGAGTTGTTGTCCCTCATGATCAATCACAGAGGTTCATTTGGCTTCCTGGGAGCTGGGCTCAAGGTCACTGCCCAGCATGGTGAGAGGACCAGAGGGCACAGCACTACCAGGGAAATGATTCAAATTTGAAATTCAAAGTATGATTTCTATTGAATACACAATTGTTAAATCAAAAACTCCCAAATCAAACCATTCTAAATCAGAGGCTGTGTGTGGTCTAAAATATTGGATCTTTCACAATGTATTGGATTCCAACTTCCCCCCCCCCAAATTGTGTATACATATCAATCTTTCTATTCATACATTTAATTTTTCAACATTCCATAAATTTGGAAATTCACCAAGAGTGGAAGTGAGGGGGGAAAAATCAGGATCAAACTAAAAGATCTCACAGAGATTGAAGTCTGCCTCCTCAATCCTTGACAGGTCTTAGGGTACAACGTACTAATAAAAATTGGGTAACATACATGAAGCACAGCTAGAGCACAGCTTTTATTTTAGTGAGATGCTACAAGGTCTAAGTTTAGATGAGAATCACATAGGCTGATTGAAGGAATATGACAGGCCAATCTCAGATGGCCTATTCAGAAAAAATGCATGACCACTAGTCTGGAAATTGCCTTTGTTCTTCTCTATTTAGCATCCAAAGAACAATGACACAGTGACAATTGCTCAGACTGGTTTACAAAAATTAAAACAAAATGTATTCCTTTATGTCTGACAAATCATTACTTTTGTAAAGGCATTTAACATTGGAAGAAAACAATAAACTTTTAATGAGGTTAAAAAAGAAAGAGAAAAAAAACACACACAAAGAAATAAAGAGATTTCAAGTACCCCATAATCATTCTGGTGGTATTTCACATAAAAGTGTGTTGCACAGTGTCAGATGGTAATCATCATGGAAGAAAATGGATATCTAAAAGTAGTTCACAAGCTTACATGGACATATTTGTGAATTGTTTTTCCTTAGTAAGACATTGGCAACACAGCCTTATTTTTATTTTTACAGAAATATTCATACTGAGATGTCAGTGGACTATTGTGGCTCTGATATAATACTTTATATTATGCTGGTCAGGAATTTACATGGATAGCAGATAAATAACACAGCACAATGAAAGAAAAGGCAAAGCAGGAAGTACGAAGTACACTATAGAGATAATATTCTCAGACTTTTCTCTAGCACAGGAAATGGTTCATTTTCTAAATTTAAAGTGCAGAACACTATTCCTGTTCAAGTCCTTTTTCAAGAATTTGGTTCCCATGAAAAGGAAATGTTAGCAGAGGGGGAAGGAAAAGTATTTGATGCTGGAAAACAACCCAAAGAAATGAATCAGTAGAGCAATGTGAAGCCCTCTTTTCTCTCCCTCTACTCCAACTCATTTCCCAATCCTGTGAGGGACAGAGAGAGGATTTTCAAATGGCTTCATGATAGATGTTTGTTCCACTTAATAAAAGGACCTTTTTTATTCTTGAAATTTACTATCCACTTTGCCTCTAAGTTTTATACCTGAGAAATTTAGGTACCTACGTTACTGGTTCTTTAAAAGTGACTTCTAAAATTGCCTATCCTTTTCCTGAAAACCCACAACTATAACACAGGTCAATACCCTCTGGCTCCTTCTAACTTCATATATCCCTTCCTCACCTTTTCTCATGATCAAAGATTGTCTTTATTTTCTTCATTCAATATGCTGCCTGTTTCTTAGTCTATATTTTTGTTTCCCTTCCTTCTTAATTCTACTCATTCTCTATTCCTAAAAAGAATTAATGTATGATAATTGAAATGGTTATCTTTGGGATGATTTATATACAAAACATCAAAGGCATTAAGATGCTCTGGAAACATCCCAGGTGGTAGGGATTCAGTATTTGAAACAGAAAGCATTTCAAACCAGTAGAGAAAGAATGCCAGGTGTTGGAAAAATAAGCAATCCAATTTGTAGATCTGACTAAAATAGAACAAAAGATAAAACTGATTTTTAAAAGCTCAAACTCTGGCCAGTGTGGTGGTGCATGCCTATAAGTTCAGCAACATGAAAAGTTGAGGCAGTAGGATCCAAAGTTTGAGGCCAGCCTAAGCAACTTAGTGAGATTGTAAGCAACTTAACAAGACCCTCTCTCAAAACAAAAAATTTTAAAAGAGCTGGGGATGTGCTCATTATTAAAGTGCTCCTGGATTCAATCCCCAGTACCAAAAAAAAAAAAAAAAAAAACACTTTAGCTCTCTGGGTTCAATTCCAAATCTGCCAAATACTAGTTAACTTTACTCCTCTGAGACAGTTGCAAATTAATATGGCTTCTATCCCTATCAACTTACTGTATGAATTAAATAAATTAATACATGTAAAGTAACTGGCATATTCATGATCAATATATAAGTGTTTTCTGTTACTAATTCATTTGTATTTTCTTTTTATCATTAAAAACACTTGATGGATGCTGTTTTCATTATTTTTCTTTTTTCTTTTTTTTAAACACTAAAAAATTTATTAGGAGCCTATGAAGTATTTATTTAAAAATTTATTTACTAACATATACAAGGGTACCATCTCATCTACCACCTTATAAAACTAACTACTTAGTTTGGCATAGATTAGTGATATTTTATTTTATTTATTTATTGGTGCATTATAATTAAACATAATAGTGGAATATATTATGCCATATTTATACATGCACACAACACAATTTAGCCATTATTTTCATTAATGACACAATCTCTGAAGTAATACTTTCAAGGAGAATCATGATTTTGTACAATATCTACACAGCAAGTCATCATCAATAGCATTAATCTCCAACTAAGAGGAACAGGTATTGAGCATGCATCAATATGTAAATTATGTTTTATCTGTTTTAAAGACATTCATAATTTATTATTCATAATTTGCTTTCTAAAAACTATACTAACAACCTACAGAAGGTCATTGCTTATGCATTCGGGAAATACATAGCTCATGTCTGAACATAGCCACAAAGATACAACAGATTTGCTTAACTGCTGCAAAAAGGCAAATATCTCCTAGCAGCAATAGTTTCTTGTCTAAATAGGACCTGCAAAATTTTAAGTTCACAAGCAGCAGCCATTTGGGGATGCAAATGAAATGGTCCCTAGGCTGAGTATGATCATTAAACTGATTTAGGGCAATTATCTTCAGAGTCTGAAACCTGTAAATGCACATAATATGTAATAGAATATGGTAAACTGAAGCCTAATCTGAACAAGACTCAATCTTTGGGAGTGTGGACTGGAGGCCCTAAGCACCTCTGAAAATAGACTCCAGGCAATAGTAATAGTACTCAATTCAGGGAGAAAGAAGCAGATTGCATCTGGTCACTGGGCTGATGTTGACAGGAATTACATGCTTGCTTGAAGAAGAATGAAGGTAAGATGGGTGTGAACAAGGGGTTAATAGCTAATAGGATATTATTATTAGTATTATTAGTATTATCTTTTCCCAATGCAGACTGACTAAGGTTTGAGGCCCTGATCTCCTCTTAAGAGCTAGAATAAAACATTGGGTGAGGGTAGAATCTAATTTTAGAGACCAGATGGACACTATAGAGACAGATTGGTGGCCTACAGCTCAGTGGTGAAATTGGGACCTCTTCCCATCCCAGGATACCTGATGTTCCAGGATGGCAAAACTAATTTCAGATCCTTGCCTGCTAGATGAGGCTCCTCTTACCCTCTGGATGGGAGTAAGCTGTTCACACAAGAGCTTACAGGACCTGAAAACTGCTCATGAGCTGTTCCCTCCATGTCCGCTGAAAAATCATATATTCTGATCAAAAGGATTATGGAATAAATTGATTACAAAATATATATGCAATAATATATCCTCAGATATATTAGAAGTGAGTGTCTACAGATATATCAGGACTAATGCATATGTCCTGAAGTATCTGAACCATTTTACCCCTTGTCATAGATCAAAAGGAGCAATTCTCTCATTGTTTAAGGCAGTCATTGTGTATTCATTCTTTCTATGCCAGGCTCTGTCTGGGAACTGGTAAGTGATGATGGAAAGTCCAGTTACCTGCCCTCAAGGAGCATGCAAAAGATGTATAAATTGTGGAGCACAGTGGTACACATTTGTAAGCCTAGTGGCTCAGGAGGCTGAGGCAGGAGGATCATGAGTTCAAAGCCAGCCTCAGAAACTCAGCAAGGTCCTCAGCAACTCAGCAAGATCCTGTCATAAAATAATAAATAAAAGGGGCTGGGGATGTACTCAGGTGTTAAACGCCCCTGGGTTCAATCACTGGTATAAAAAAATAAATCACTAAATGGAGGATGTAAGATTAGGTGGTGGTAAACATTTGGAAAAAATAAATAAAGCAAGTTAATGGGGAAGGATGAGGATCTGACAGCTGGAGAAGCTTTCTCTAAAGAATTATCACTTGAGAAGAGACATTGAAGGGAATTACAGGAATAGTGGACAAAGGTACCAGCAACTGAAGTGAAGGAAGGAAGGGCATGTGCAGACACCAAGTATGGAAGGCATGACTCAAGAGAGGAGGAGAGAATTGGTAAAAGCAACTAACAGTTAGACAAGGACAACTGACAGAGGGCTGAAGGGGTCACGGTAAGGACTTGGCATTTTATTTTCAGTGTGATGAGAAGCCATTGAAGGGCTGTAAGCAGAGGAGTTGGTCAAAAGACTATTGCCACTACTGAATAGAGACTGATCATGGAGGAGACCAACTGGGTTTCAATTGAAATAAGACAAGTAGAGATGATGCTGTGTGTGGCTTAAATGATAAGTGGTCTGCATGTGTTTTGAAGTTATTGTTGGAAGGATTTGCAGGTAGACTCATGTAGACTTGTAAGGGAAAGAGAAAAAGCAAGGTTGACTCCTAAATTTTTGGTCTGAGCAACTTAGTGAAAACTGTAGCCATTTACTGGGAAGGACAGGGGATGGCAGAGTTGGAGGGAAAAACATCAACAGATCTAATCTTGCCAAAGCAGTACCTGAATCAGCAGGGAAAACTCAATCCACTCAAAAATGATATCAATTAATAAGCACTTATCCAAGGAATGTCTTTTCTATTTCTAAAAATTATTTTTTAAAACACCAACTACTGAACAGATGCATAGCTATTTCATTTGTTTTGTTTCTTATCTCATTAAAATACCCTTCTGTTCTACATAAAAAATTAAGGGAAGTCATCAAAACATATTACTAGTAAATAGCATTAATAGTAATAGTAAATAGCAATTCATTTCTTATTTTCTACATGTAAATTGAGAATGAGATGTGATCATGCTTGGTTTAGAATTCTTATTCCGAAGTGACGTAAATAAATGAAACCTCCTGATACCAAAAGTCCATGTTTGAGGGTATATGAATTCAGAAATGAAAAACATTGTGTATATTTTTATGAAATTACTAATATTAAAGAGAATATTAAAACTTATTTTCATCAAGAAATTGTTTCATCACTATGAAGTTGCAAATCTAAACTAATAGAATAGTCCAAATAAGTTGACATGGTCCTTTTATTAGTGGCCAAAAACAAAGAATTTTGAATTTTCAACAGAGACACAGTCAGTAAGGAAGGGTAGAGTGGATTCACACACAATCGCTAAACAGGCAAATGAAAACACATAAATGGGGGCTGAGATCATGGCTCAGTGGTACAGCGCTCGCCTAGTATGAGTGGGACCTGGGTTCCATCCTCAGCACCACATTAAAATAAAGGCATTGTGTTGTGTCCATCTACACCTAAAAAAAATAAATAATTTTTTTAAAAAAGAAAACACATAAATGAATGGCCAAGAAATAACTACCCATATTGAATATCAGATAATACCCCATTAATATGAAAAATTTTATGATTTTTATCTATCAATTTTTTTTGTAAAAATTAGACTGAGGATTTATCTTAGTAGTACAGTGCTTACAGTGCTGGGATCTATCCCCAGCACCCCCAAAATAATTAAATAAATATATAAATAAGCAAGCCCCAGCCTTATTAGATGAATAGAAAAAGCAAGAAAAGCAGCTACAGAAAATTTAAGTAATTAATAAAATAAAATTAATAGTAAGTTGACTATTCCAACTTACTCTAACATAATTAGCCATAGTAAAGATTACAATGTGCTCATTTCTTTACCAGCTATACAAACTATCTCAATTAATCCTCAATAATCCGGTGAAGGTGGAAGTCATTTTACCTCCTTTTTAGCAATGAAGAAACTGAGTCTCACAGAGGTTAAGTAACTCCTCCAATGTGAAATAACCAGGAAATGAGTCAAACAGCCTGGATTCGATGCCTGCCTGAGGCAGCAGAGAAATTTTTAAAATTTCTTCAGTAAGATTAACAAGACTGGTTGAACTGACTTTCTCATTAAAAAAAATTACAGAATTTGAGTAACCTTGTGTTTCTGAAACAGAGTGTTGCTTATAGAAGAAAATTCTCCAGAAATCCTTTCCTCTCATCTTAATTACAGCATGTAAGTTAAGAAGATTACTTTAAAAAACACAATGCCATTGAGCACCTACTTCTACTTAATAAGTTCCAGCCATTATCAGGGGCTGGCTAAAGTTTTCCTGGTTAACATACTACTCACTAGTTTCACCAGGAAAGGTGTCCCCTCCCCACCTCAATGATCTTATGTCTTTTGAGGAATTTAGATCTTAAAAAGTCACAATTTTAATCAGAAATTACCATATTAAGAAATTCTGGGGGGAGGGGATTCTCCATGTTACTTATTTATTATTATTATTTATTCTAATTTGTTATATATAACAGCAGAATGCATTGTGATTCATATTATACATATAGAGCACAAATTTTCATAGCTCTGGTTGTACACAAAGTCACACCATTCATGTTTTCATACATGTACTTAGGGTAATAATGTCCATCTTATTTCACGTCTTTCCTACCCCCATACCTCCTCCCCTCCTCCCTCCATTTACTCTATCGAAAGTTCGTCTAATCCTTCCATGCTCCCCCCCCCAATCCCATTATGAATCAACATCCTTATGTCAGAGAAAACATTCCATATTGGTTTGGGGGGATTGGCTAACTTCACTTAGCATTACATTCTCCAAATCCATCTATTTACCTGCAAATGCCATGGTTTAATTCTCTTTTAATGCAGAATAGTATTCCATTGTGTGAATTAAGAAATTTTTACAGAGAAATATAGGAGCATAAAAAGAGTTTACTATATAGGTAGGATAAACCTCAAACCATGAAAGAGTCTTTAAAAGTCTTAAAAACAATTTATGAGTTAATTAAAAATAATATAAAACTCTTTTTTGAAACAGACCAATGAAGTCAATGATACAAATTAATCATAATTAGCCAAGCATAGTTTTATATGCCTGTAATCCCAGCAGCTCAGGAGGCTAAGGCAGGAGGATCACAAGTTCAATCAACTCAGCAAATTGGGTTTCAAAATAAAACATACACAATGCCATTTTTGTTACTAAAGCTTTATAGTATAGAGTAAGGTCTGGTATTGTCATACCTCCTGCTGCACTCTCCTTGCTTTAGCTATTCTGGGTCTCTTATTTTTCCAATAAATTTCATGATTGCTCTTTCTATTTCTATAAGGAATGACCTCAGGATTTTAATTGGAATCACATTGAATCTGTGAAGCGCTTTGGGTAGTACAGACATTTTGATAATATTAATGTTGCCTATCCAAGAGCATGGGAGATCTTACCATCTTCTAAGGTCTTCAATTTTCTTCCTTATTGTTCTGTAGTTTTAATTGTAGAAGTCTTTCACCTCTTCTGTTAAGTTGATTCACAAACCACTCTTTGGTCTATACCCCAGAAAACTTAAAATCAGCATACTACAGTAATGCAGCCACATCAATGTTCATAGCAGCTCAATTCACAAAAGCTAAACTGTGGAAGCAACCTAGATGCCCTTCGATAGTCGAATGGATAAAGAAACTGTGGTATATATACACAATGGAATATTACACAGCATTAAGAGAATAAAATTATAACATTTGCAGGTAAATTGATGAAGTTGCAGAATATCATGCTAAGCGAAGTAAGCCAATCCCAAAAAACCAAAGGCCGAATGTTCTCTCTGATACGTGGATGCTGATCCATTATGGGGATGGGGGAGGTATGGGGAAAATGGAGAAACTTTGGGCAAAGGGGAGGGAGGGGAGCGAGAATGTGTGGTGGCAGGAAAGATATTGGAAAGAGATGGATATCATTATCTTAGGTATATGTATGACTGCACATAAGGTGTGACACTACATCGTGTACAACCATAGAAATGTAAAGTGTAACTGAAATTGTGTACAATGAATCAAAATGCATTCTGCTGTCATATATACCTAATTAAAATAAATAAAGAAATTTTAAAAAATAAATACAACATAAAATGGGCTGACGCTGTGGCTCAGTGGTTGAGTGAACCTGGGTTCAATTCCTGGCAACACCCCCAAAATTAATCATAATTATCATAGTAATCATCTATCTTCTGGAGAGCTATTTGTTCCCTGTACAATGTTAAAATGTGAGTTCCTTAAACAACACACTCTACCTACTAGCACTTCTTTGAAATTCATAAGTTGAACAGTCATGTAACTAGATTTACTGACTCATCAAACTATGTAATATCTTCCACTTTTCACAAGCCAAGCATTAAACAAATTGTTTTCTACCATGCAACTGGCATTATGCTTTCAAATCTCTTAAATTTGGGAAGTTCTACATACATTTTGCAGCACATTTTTAGGAAATGCTGCTCACAAAAAAGAACAAAGAAAATGGAGTTGGATGGGGTGTGAAAGTCCACCTAAGGCTGGACACAGTGTTGCACACCTATAATCCCAGCAATTCAGGAGGCTCAGGAGGGAGGATAGAAAGTTCAAAGACAGTCTCAGCAACTTAGTGAGGCCCTAGGCAACTTAGCGAGACACAGTTTCAAAATAAAAAATAAGAAGTGCTAGGATGTAGTTCTACTAAACATTCAGGTTTAAGTCCCCAGTACAAAAAAATCCACCTAAGAATGCTATCTAAATTTCGTGAGTTCACATATTACAAATATATTACCAATAAGCTCACATATTACAAGCAATGCACCAAATACTTTTACCAAGACAGGGACAAATGTATTAAGAAAATTAGTTTCTTCTCTGTGCATCTTAAGTGAATATTTTTTAAAACTTTACATTACACTTCCATATTTCAGTACATTCACAGATTTTTCAGAAAGCTAAATGATGCAAAGACACTTGAATTGAATGCATTCTAGAAAGTGATGCACCCTGACTAAGTACACATAGAGCTATAGCTGCTCTCATACCTGGAGACACAACAAGAGGAATAAGAACCTGCTATAGCTCAGGCTCAGGGTAATCAGCTACATGATTAAGGGACTTTTATTGGCTTCATCTAAAATTGGAATCCCAAGGAGTACTAGTCACAGGTTGAGTTCCACAAGCCTTCACCAAGTGCTGAAGTGTGTTGCAGGGAGAGCAGCCAAATTGAGAAAGACCTACAGAGCCTTCTCCACTGCAAGGCAGGCACCTACTTAAAGCAGGGGATGGGGCAGATGAGCGGAGAGGAACCCTTCTGAAATCCTTCAGTTCTTCACAGGTACCATGCAGTAGCCCTCAGAATGTCAGACTCAGGAGTATTTGGACATAAAGAGAACTGCTAAGGAGCAGAAGCCAGCTGAGGGACTAACACACTACATAATAAACTGACAACAGGACTGCAGAGCATGCTGAACTCTCCCAGGCTGGCGGCTGGACTGAAAAATACAAAGGGATCTTCTGATCCTCACTCAATAGCACACCAAAGCCCAAGCCCAGCAGAAGAGGAAATCCTGACCCACATTCAAAACATTTAAAGATAGTAGTGAAAAATGAGTATAAGGTACAACTTCTTTTAAATATCATTAATAAAAAGCTTAAAATAGGGGGTGAGGATGTAGCTCAGTGGTAAAGTGCTTGCCTCCTATAACTGAGGCACTGGGTTGAATCCTCAGCATCACATAAAAATAAATAAAGATACTGTGTGTTCATCTACAACTAAATAAATTTTAAAAAACTTAAAAAATAATGTTATAGTTTAAATTAAAGCAAAATCAAGCTATTGCAAATAATCAAAAGAGAGAAGTGAAAGATCTCTACATTGAAAATTATAAAACACAGCTAAAAGACATAGAAAATATACAAATGAATGGAGAGACAGCCAATGTTCACAGATAAGAGACCTATTTTTAAGAGTAAGATATCAATTTTCCCCAAAGATTTTTAAAATATTTATTTTTTAGTTGCACACAATAACTTTATTTTATTTATTTATTTTTATGTGGTGCTGAGGATCGGACCCAGGGCCTCGCACATGCTAGGCAAGCACTCTATACCTGAGCTACAACCCCAGCCCTCAATCTTCCCAAAATTGACCTATAGATTCACCACAAACTCAATCAAAATTTTTGTAGGTTATTTTTTTAATTGACAAGCATTTCCAAATTTTATTGGAAAAACAGAAGCTCTAGAATGGTCAAAACAATATTTACAAAATTAGGAACTTAGAAAACATTATTTCAAGAATTATTGCAGAGGTACTATAATCAAAACAACGTAGCAAGCGTATAGAATAGATAAATCTATAGAACAGAATATCTGTCAAATGCAAACTAGATGATTCCTGGGCTTGAAAATGTCACTTTAATACACGTTGTCAGAGCTGTGTATATTCATATGTGGAAAATAAAATACTCCTCAACTCCTGCTTCATTCCTTACTAAAAATCATAGTGTTATCACAGACCTAAATAAATAAGGTGAAAATATAGAATTTAGAGAATAAGAAAAAGTAAAAAAAATATAACGTGATCTTGGGATAGGCAAATATTTTTAGGACAAACATGTGCAACAGCTTTTATCATAATTGAAAACTTTTGTCATGAAAAACAACCCTTTGGGCCACAGATTGCATTACAGTATCATCAGTATCATTCATATATACATATATATGCGCATGCACACACACATGCACACACACACACACACACACACACACATATACATACATATACACACACACATTTCCTTATGTACAATATATTTAAAATACTAAAAGTCAATACTAGAAAAAGAAAGCTACCCAATTTATAAATGTAAGAACAAGATAGAAATTAGTATATGAAAGGATGCTTCAGATGATTGGTTATCAAAAGTGCAAATGAAAATTAGAATAAGACACCACTAAATAAATACCATGAACTAAAATTATAAACACTGACATAACAAGCATTGGCAAGGATATGGAACAAATAGAACTCACACACATTGTTGCTGAGAAGGTAAAATAGTAAGCATGACCTCTTTAAAGAAACTGCTTCTTAAAAAGTTTAATATATAGTTACTGTATGACCCATCCATTTCACTCTTTGGAATTCACCTAAGAAAACTAGAAATATACATCAAAGCAAAGATTCATGTTGGAACATTCATAGAAGCCTTAATTCATAATAGATAAGAATTGGAAACAACATAAACATCTGTCAAATAGCGAATGAATAAGTAAATTATGTTTTATTATGTGCTATAAACATGAGTGAGCATGTCAATTTTTATCATAAATTGTATCCACTAAGATATATTTAAGTTATTAATGATTAAGTAAATATTTACATATCTAATGAAACAACTCAATAGTTTTTCACTCATGTTGACTCTGAAAGTTTTCCACATAAATAAAGTTTTCTCTAAATAGGTTCAGCATGGATAATGAAACACAGTGAAATAACAACCTAATTTGATCTGTTGTGCAAAGATAACTATCTTCAAATTGCAGTATTACATAATCAAGTGCATATGGCTTTTTTTAGAATACAAAAATAAGGTAAAGGGACAATCATCAATTATCTTCAAATCAGGGCCTTATATTCTGTTTGTGATTCATATTAATGAAAATAAAAACTTAAAACTAGTAATAAAAGGGCTTATAAAAAGAAAATATTAGTCATTGTATTCAACATAAAGAACATAATAATGAAATGCCATGTAAATTCTATTTGGCTTTACATAATTCTAAATGTATACTTTCATTATTCATAAAACATTTCTTAGGCATCCCTATGTTTGGAGAGCAGTAGACATAAAGACTTCATCAAGTAATCAGTCTTAAAATGGGAAATAAGAGAAGACTGTAGAAGGAAGAAAAAGAGAAATAAAAAGAAAATAAATAAATAATTAAAAGGAAACAAAGTGGCTGGGGACATAGCTCACTTGGTAGGGTGCTTGCTTCACATGTATAGAGCCCTGGGTTCAATCCCGAGCACCACATACACACACACACACACACACACACACACACACACACACACACACACACAAAGGAAATAAAGCCCCTCCCCTCATAATGCTTAAAATTCAGTTTTAGGTAGAGCTATACACATGTGAAATTATCTAAAATCTCATAGAACTGTTAGTATAAAATGTCTTCTGGGAACTAACCTCTAGGAAATCTACAGAGAAACTTCCTATTTCTGTTGTTATGTTTTCTTTTTTTGTTTGTTTGTTTTCATTTTCATAGTTTATTTCTTTATTTTTTTTTTTTAATTACCCCTAAATTTGACTGTGCCTGGAACATAGCATTTACCTGTGCTAACTCACTGCCTCCACCTTATGGTGAAGTTGTCTCCCTGAAAATGTAGTCAGGAATGCTAGGTTATTGATAAAATTCAAGACCAACATTAAATCTATTTCTCTGATTTGTCTACAGAATCTAGCACAACACTAGATAATAAAATCAAATGCTTAACACAGGCACGCTAAATTTACATTATGCAAATATTTTCTTTCTCTAAGGTTTCTTTCTGAATTGATCTTTCCAACAATTTTTAATGCACTATTAATGTGACAATAGTTCATAACCAGCCTTATCTTCTTTAAGTATAGAAAGATACTTCATTCTACATATACGGAAACCAACTAGTTGAAATATAAAGTCTGCAATCAATGAATCTGTTCTGTTCTCTACCCTCCTCTTATAACTCTACCCTCCCAAATTTAAAATAACACATCCAGTAATAATTTAAGGTAATTACAACAACTGAACTTTTGTTTTTCTATCCACGCCAGGGTGCAATGTCTGCCAAATGCAAACAAGATGACCTGGACTAACACAGGCTTTCTTCTTTAACGGAATAGTGGTGATCACGCCACTTCACCTGCAGAGGCATGTTTCTGAGGCAGTTAAGTGTTGTCTATCATCTTGGACCAGAGCAAACACGTCCATTAGAAATATGCTTTATCAATGGAATCACCCAGAACCAGTTGACAATTACTGATTAATACTCATTTTAAAGATAAATACAATTGCTATGCACAATTTCTACAGTACTTAATTTGCCTTCTCAAACATTATCTATTACCTAATTTAATATTATCTTTAAATTACTTTCCTACAGTCACTCTAATCACTTCTGCCTTCAATCGTCATCATCAGTGTTACAGAATATTCTGAAATTTTCTTTGAAACATAATCCAACAGTATTTTCAAGTGGCTCAAGTTATAAAATAAGCCATTCAAATTCTTCAAATATCTATTTTATTCAAGTTAAACACTGATTAACAAATGCATCCACTTGTCTATATACCATTCAACCCATCCCTGAATCCCTAAGTCAAAGACCAGTTTCTCCATGAATATTTCTCCTAATTCCTTAACCCAGACATTTTTCTCTTAATTAGTTCACTGATAGAACATATTAGATAAAATGCTTATTTATCATTTAATATTCAATTGCTCCCATGGTGATTTGGCACTGTATAAAATATTCAATAAACAGCTACTGAAGTGAAGTAACAGTCTAAAATGTCAAAAAAATAATTGCAAGAGGTAGTATTCTAAGAAACTGCAAATTGAAACATTTAATTACAAATTAAATATATCATTCTCAGTCATAAATTCTTTTTTTTAATTTTTTTTCTCAGTCATAAATTCTAAAGGCATCCTGGCATAGGTGGATGATCCAATAAAACAGGTTGTGAATATTAGAAAATACAGCCAAAGCAAGGTTTTAATTTGAGAAACTATTTGTATTTAAAGATGCAGATTTGTACAGAATTATTAGTTATAACATTAATCTATAAATACTTAAAAATCCATAACCACTTTAAATCATTGTTTTTTCATTACTAAAAAAAAATCCAGAACATTCTGAAATTTTCTTCTAAGCATAATCCACACTATTTTCAAATGGCTCAAGTTCTGAAATAAGCCATTCATATTCTTCAAATATGTATTTTCCTTCAAGTTAAAAACTGCAATTTTTAATGACCTTAGAATTTTCAACTGAAATGTGTTTATCTGAAGTTCCTCCTTAAGAATAACTAATTACATTGCATCTGTTTTTGTAGGGTACCAGTTATGACCCCCTATATCCCCTGAAAGAATAAAGTTTGGTTCTGCTAACAAGAAGACAGCTACTATTATGTTCAGATGAATAACCCAAACTAAAGGAATCTGGACCATTGCTATAGCGGTTATGGAAATAAGCTTTTGTCCTCTTCAACATCAAAGTGCCAACATTCAGATCCTGTAGTTATATAGCCACTTATGATGTATTTGTTGCAACATACTGACTGTTTTTTAAAAATACCTAATGCATTATAATGAAAAAGAAATGAATGTCTTAAAATTTGCTTTTGACACTCTTTAGTCTGAAATTCTTTTTATAAAAAGGCTCAAAATCTACTTCAGGAGACACTGTCTCAAAAAAAATGGCTAGGAATGTAGTTCACTGGTAGAACACTTTCCTTGCATATAGTACCACTAGCTAGGTTCAATTCCCAGTACCCAGGGGAAAAAAGAAAAGGTCCACATCTGATCAAGTCAGATTTTAAGCAATGCCCCATGAAATTACAAATGCTATATTTCTCCAAGTTCTAAAATGCTTCTCAGCCTACATGCTTACTGAATTAATACATGCTAGAGAAACATTAGTCATTCTTCTCAGCCATGCCTACTTAATATACACAAATTAGAAAATGATACAAGAAAACAGAGCAAAATCTATGCTCTGCAGTAAATTGATTAGAGGGTTGTATCTTTTTTTCTTTTTTGTTTGCTTTGTGTGTGTGAGTGTGTATGTGTGTTTGTGTGTGAATGTGCATGTGTGTGTGTCTGTTTCCATATCTACAACATTCTTGGTACTTGAGTTAAAATCCAGGACATCACACGTGTGAGGCAAATGCTCTACCACCAAGTATACCCCGAAACTTATTTTATTTGGGACAGCGTCTCTCACTAAGTTTCCCAGGTGACCTCGAATTTGTGATCCTCCTGTCTCAGCCACCCAAGTAGCTGGGATTACAGTTCTGCATCACTAGCCTGGCTAAAGGTTTATATCTTAACACCTGTCTATGACATTATAATATTCTCATCCTTGCTGACCATAGAGATGGCAAGGAAACTGGGCCTTGACCTTGACATCATAACCTTCAGAACATAATGGTTTTTCAGTATTCATAGCTCGGCTTTGACTTCCCAGAACACTTGTCTATAGCAATTCCAGAGAAAGAAAGATAAAGAGCAAGTATAGGTCAGTATAGACCCTGTCTATGGGAAATATCAATCCCTCACCATGAAAGTACAAAGCTTAATGTATTATTTGTGCTATCATTCAGCACCTCTGTCTTGGCTAGAGCTTTCTTTAGCAAGAATGAAAAATAATGAAGAGAATGTAGTCTGTAATAAAGGTTGAATGGCTTGTTTTAAAGTTGTAAAATATTCATGCTTAAAATTTCAAACTCTTTATACTGTTTCCTAGAAAATGAGATGTCTCATCTATACTGGGGATCACGTCCAGGCCTGGTAACAACTGGCCAGAGCTGAGTGGCAATGAGTCTCTGCATTCCCCAGACCCCACTACTTCCTAAAGTCCAACCTTCATTTCTGCTCCCTGTCTTATATCAAGAATATCCTTAGTGGGTTCCCTTGGTGTGAAGGTGAATCATGTAAATGCTGCAGTCAGACTTGCTTTGGTTTAAATTCTACCATCTACTAGTTGTGTAAGCTTGGACATATTTCTTTCTTTGTTCATTCTGCCCTTTTGTTTTCTCCTTATAAAATTATAATTCTAACTACTTTGTAGGGTTTTTGGGAGAATTAAACATGATTCTGACAGCAAGTATATAGCTCAGTACCTCAATAAATTACCTGCTATTAAAGAAAACACAAATAAGTTTAGATGAAATTTCCTGTACTGCCATCTCTTGGAGATAACCTTGGGCCAAGGTGTAGGACTCAGAGCCTGGAAGCTTCATCTTGTCTATGTCTGCTGCTGGGGTCTGGGGAGAAGTGAGTATTAAAAATCAAAAGACATTGAGTCTGTTTGCTAACATTCTCCTCCAAGGCTGATGATAGTTTTTACCCATGGATGCACATTAAAACCACCTGGGTAACAGTTTAAAAACTAGCAATTCTCAGTCCTTACCCCATACCCTGTAAATCAGGATCTATTGAAATGTACCTAGATTTTTTTTAAGGTCCCACTGTGATTCTAATGAACAGATAGGCTTCAGAACCACTGAACCATGGCACAAAAAGCAGGAGGCCTATCCAGCAAGACTCATGAAGAGGTCTACATTCTTTCTTTTTTTTTAATTATAGATGGACACAACACATTTATTTCATTTGTGTATTATTATATGGTGCTGTGGATTGAACTCCGTGCCTCATGCATGCTAGGCAAGCGCTCTGCTCACTGAGCCACAATCCCGGACCCGAGCTCTACATTCTTAAAACAAGCAGCTTAGGAAGCTTCACAACTCAGAAATTCCTTGTTCATCTAGCAGAAAATACTGTTCTAAACATGCCTGCCCTGCGGTTACAACAGTTGCATATTTAGAAAAATATGAAGACAAATGTTTATGGAATGTGTTTGTGTTTTTTACAATACTGGGGATTGAATCCATGGTTGTTCCACCACTGAGCTACCCCTGTAGACCCTTTCTTAACTGTTTATTTTAAAACCAAGTCTCATTAAGTTGCTGAGGCTGGCCTCAAATTCAAAACCCTGCTTCAGCAGGATTTAAATTCTACTCTTTTGACCTTGACATGACCTGTGAGTCAGGCTCACAGTAGCTGGGATTACATGGGTGCACCACCACACTCCATGGTATACGGTATTTCTTAAAGTGTGTTCCCATGGGGGTTATTTTAAATACCGGTTCAGGTGCATTTACATAGATTCAGGAATAATAATTTTTAAACTTCAAAACATCACTGAATTTAGCAATACCATACTGAGTAAACAAGAAATAACAGATTAGGCTATTTGTATTTTATACTGAGGTAACTTTAAATTGCTGTAGTAAAGTCCTAAGCTTTCTACTTAAAAATGGCAAAATCATCAATAGTTTTGCATGAAATGTAAAGCAACATTCTTAAAACAACACTCATATATAAGTTAACTTCTACTCCAATTTTGCTAATATTTATTAAACTACAGTAACATATCTAGGATGGCAAAAAAAAAAAACACTAGTCGTTCAAGCAATTTTATGTCAATAAATAAAATGTTATTTTAATTCTTAAGTAACTAATATGCAAATTAACTCAGAATATTTAAGTTTAAAAAACATTGTTAAGCACAATTTAGGCAGAGAGATAACTAATTTTGGAAAGGGGGCTATTTTAAGGACAGGTCCATATTTTTTCAGGTCACTAAATTAGAATTCTGTTTGTATTTAAATGTAAATTTAGATGTGCTCTACTTATTTTAGCATGATTTTTTTAAGGAAAGAATATATTGGGATCACATAAACAAACCAAAAAAAATTACATAAGAAAACATAATGTAACAATTTTTGTAAGTACCTAACATGAGCATGTGCTTAACATCTAAAAACAAAAGGTACAATATTGGTACATTGGAGATATATATATATATATATATATATATATATATATATATATATATATATATATATATATATCTGACAAGTGTGCATTAGAGAAGTTTCTAATATAAAACATTTAAAACATGGAGAATACTTGATTTTAAAATACAGAAAATAAATGTTAAGATAGGCACACCCACAATTCTTACAAAAACATGCTTGAAAAGATAAAATTCATCTGAGCACTCATTTCTCAGATATACAAAAGCTATGAAATCAATCAATGAATATTGCCTCCTGCTTTTGCACTGTTTCACCACTGATTGGTATCAATTCTGAATACACAATTACTGTTGTTTTTCATCTTTCTGCCATGTTCTATATAGAATGCATCTACCTAAAATGAGTAGAACTTAAAACATCAACATTATTTGTATTACAGTCACTTCCGTCACTTCCTTATGTTATTTTTAAAAGGCACTATATTTAAAAAATAATATTACAACAAATAGTGCTTTGGAAGATCTGAAATTCCAAATCAATGTGTTCCATCAATCATAAGTAGAGTTAAGAAGCCCTAACTTAAATTATATATATATATAAAGTTGATGGATTTAAAGATTATAAAATTGGTTTATTGTAAAAGCAATTCAAGAATAACCAGTTAAAACCTTATCCCCCTACTACCCAAACAACCAAAAAGCGTTAAACACTTTTACATTAGGAACAAGAACATAAAACAAGAAAGACCACATCAAAGCTATGATTCAAACTCAAAAAGAGAAAGGACTCTTAAATCTCTTCCAGATCACTACAATGGTATGATAAGATCAAAGCACTATTTCAGGTACACAGCACTGCTACAACACTGAGGTATAACTGGGCAAATTAAATTTGGGAGAAAACAAAGACTATGTATGTGCAATCCTGTATGTGCCCTGATATGTCCTATAAAAAATACATCTTTTCTGTCCCAGATTAGACATTGTATAGTGAAAAACAAAGAGAAAACAGTAGAGGAAGGGGAAATCCTACCAACATCTTCAAGGGATACTATAGCATTAACTATATACTGACTATCAGAAAATAAATTAAATACAGAATCTTTAAACATCACAAAATCTTGTAATACTGCATTAAGCTCTACCTTTTGGGCTGATTGTTTGGGTACTGAAAATGTAAAAGTTTGATCAGGGGTAACTACTACTGCTGTACCATTTTTTGACCCATCAGTGAATATATTTGTAGCATTCATGATAGGTGTTTTTCTTGTCATTTTTGGAAAAACTATAGGATGCGAAGACCAAAAAGACAATAAAGGATTAGATGGTAAGTGGTTATCAAATTAAATATTAGATTTAATTATTGCCCAAGTATTTCACTCATTAGCTAACTCAACAATTTGATCCATAGTATATGGAGTAATAATTTTATTGGGAGAAATTCCAAACACTCCCTTTGCTGCTTTTTATTCCTTTGAGTGTTAATTGTCCTACAGCCTCAGGATACCTAATAAGAATAGTGTTAGGAGAATAAGATAAATGTATCCACAATAATGGACCTTCTTGCCAAAATACTTCTGTAGGAATATTTTTTTTGTTGGTGTTACAATAAATAATAAAGGCAAACTTATATCAATTCTATCCAAATGCATATTTTACATGTATGTTTCAATGATTTTTAATGCCTTTCTTGCTTCAGGCGTTAACATGCAGGGTGAATTTGGATCTGATGGACCTTTTAGGATAGCAAATAAAGGTCCCAACTCTCCTGTTGGTATGCCTAGATAAGGTCTTATTCAATTTATGTCTTCTAATAATTTTTGAAAGTCATTCAGTGATTTGAGTTGATCTACTTGTATTTGAATTTTTGGTGAATGCACCATGGTTGAAGATAATAGAACTCCTAAATAATTAATTGGAAAATTTAATTGTACTTTATCTATTGCTATCTCTAGATTATAATTTTTTACTAAATTTGTAAGTGTGGCATAATATTCTAGCAACGTGTTTTTAAGTTTATGTGCTAATAATAAATCATCCATATAGTGAAATATTTGTAGTTCAGGATTTTGATTTCTAAGTGGCTGAATTGATTTGTTAACAAAAATTTGACACATAGTTGGGCTGTTAGCCATCCCTTGAGGGAGTACTTTCCATTCATATCTCTGATCAGGAACTTCATGATTTAGTGCAGGGATAGTAAATGCAAAACGTGGACTATCCTCAGGATGAATTGGAATTGAAAAAAAAAACAATCTTTAATATCTATAGCTAAAACATAGCAGGTTTTTGGCAAAGCAGACTATTGGGGAATCCCTGATTGAGCAGGACCCATAATAAGCATCTCATTATTAATTGCTCTTAAATCTTGCAATAATCTCCATTTACCAGATTTCTTTTTAATGACAAAAATGGGAGTATTATAGGGAGATATGGAAGGTTGTATATGTCCCTCTGTTAATTGTTGTTTGACCAGGTCATGGGCTGCTTGTATCTTTTCTTTACTCAGGGGCCACTGAGAAACCCATACTGGTCTTTCTGAATTCCAAGTGATTTTTATTGTCTCAGTGACCCCTTCTGAAAACCCAATCCATGTCTATTTATTCTTTGATCTATTTGAATTGGTGCTGCTATACCTTGTTCTTGTTCTCCTAATCTTTTTTCTTTCCTAAAATCTTGTCTAGCCCTAATAGTGGGCGCATTTGGATTGCTATTATTTGTTAATTGCAAGCCTAATTGATCTAGGACATCTCGTCCCCATAAATTTATATGAAGATGATCCAATAAATATGGCTGTATAGTTCCTTCACATCCTTCAGGATCCTTCCAATCTAACACCATTGCATTTCTATGGGGATTAGTTGCCACTCCTAGGCCTCAAAGTGTTTGACTGGCTTGTTGTAATGGTCAATGTTTTGACCATTCTTGATGAGATATGATGCTAAGGTCTGCATGTGACCAGTAGCCCATTAAATTCATATCCTTGAATATTTAGTTTTAGCATTGGGTGAGAATCTAAATTTAAAGACAGCAGAGACCAATCTACAACTGTGGAGCCTAATCCCCTGGAACCTCTTTCTATTGTACTACTGGAAAATTTATCATGTAGGCTGGGTATTATTAATAACTGTGCTATTCTGTCTCCTGGTGAAATTACTGATATACCCTTTGGAGAACTAGCTATAATTTTTATTTCACCTTCATAATCGGGATCAATTACCCTTTTGTAGTAGAAGAACTGTGTCCCAATAATAAGCCTACTGTTCCTTGGGGAAGAGGTCCTTTTACTCATGTGGGAATGATTTGAACTCCCATCTCTGGTGTTAGTACTGTGCTGGTGGAGGTGCAGATGTCCAACCCTGTGCTCCCTCTGGTTCGTCTGATGAGAGATCTGATGGATAATGTGTCCTGGGCACTACCCTGATGGTATTGCTGGGTTCCTCCATGGTGTTTCTGGGTTCCTCCAGTGACCCATATATTTGAGGTTGTGGGCTATGTACTTTATAAAGAAAAGAGGTTTATATATTACAGTTTGGGAAGCTGAAAAAATCAAAATCAGATGTTCTTATTAATTCAGCCTCTGATGAAGGTTCCTTCTTTGGCTATATAACATCATGGAAGATCGCATTGTTGCAGGAATACAAGCAAAAGGAGAGATCACATGATGAGCTAGGAAGCCAGAGACTGTGGAGAAGTCTTACTCTTTCATAATGACTCTCAAGATGCAAGAACTAACCAGAGTCTCTTCTAAGGGCAGCATCTTCAGGTCTCCCTTTCTGAGGGCAGTGTCCTCAGTGACCTACCACTAGCTCCACCTCTTCAAGGTTCCACCATCCCCCATATCACCACACTCAGGAGCAAGCTTCCAACACAGGAACCCTGGGTGGACAAACCACAGCTAAACTAAGCACTTGGTTACTGTGCTTAGTTTAGCTGTGCACTGAAGCTTTGCACTCAGCGCACAAAACTCTCACAGTGGGGAGAAAAATCTGGAACTTCTGCAGAAGCCCAGCAGATTGGAGAGGAATCAACATCCTATAAGCATCCAGAAAGTAAAAGGGAAAGAATTAAGCTTTAAGATGATAATAGTAGTTCTCAATTAATTTATTTGGCAATGATAACCAAATACCTTGCTGGCTTAACTTTTACAGAGGAGCAGGGGAGGTTGGCTGCCTGTACATGGTTCCAGAAAAAGGAAAACATTAATGATAAAGAGGGAGAGCAACCAAACACACCAGAAATGAGTGCTTTTCTTTTTTAAAATCATCTTTTAGCTTTGATTTCAGTGAACCCTAAACAATGATCCAAGACATTACCTCTGTTCATCCTGATAAGAGCTGACAAGAGTCATGGAGAAAACTTGAAGCCCTCTGCCTTCCTGTTCCACTCTGACCCAGGTTGATGACATGGAGATCTGCAAATGGATACAGATCCTAAATGGCAGGCATCAAGCAGGGTGCCAGGACACAGAATAGAACCCTTCCCTCCAGGAGGCTACTGGAAGTGATGAAATGCAATTGATGACTTACACCCAATGGGACACTGCTTCACAGAATGCCATAGAGCTCAGGAACATATCCAGCCATACTATCTAGACCCTCCCTGCATGTCCAGGTAATGCAGTATACTGGCCACAACCAGAGACTGTGTCACAAGACTGCAGTTCAAATCTTAGCTCTGCCATTTACCATCTGGGTGATCTGGGTGGCTCCTCAATCTATCCACATCTCAGTTCCCCATCTGTAAGGACTGGGGAGTGATGATGTCTACCCTCTGACATTATAGTGGGAAGTAAAAGAATCTGTACATACAAAAGTAGCTCATATTGTGCCCTGGATATGTAACCACATTCATCAATCTAACCCAATTAGCCCAATGTATAAAAGCACATTCATCTTTGCCCCATTTATCCTATCTCCAGCCAAAAGAAACGTTATGAAAATGAACTTTTCCCTCAAACTTTTCTGCCAACTGAGTGAAACTAACCTTTAACTTCCACCTCCCAAGGGATGGCTGGTCTGAGATCTTTCCACCACTATGTGGATTTCTATTCACAGAGTTTCCTTACAACCTCTTAGGGAGGTGTGATCCCAGCTAGAAGCCTCATGGTCCTGATAATAAAATTAAAAGGTCATCACTCTGGACAGCTCTGGTGGGGGACAACAGGCTGCTTTTGTGGATGAAGCAGCCACTGTCCACAGGAAAACAGCTGCCCCACGTCCACCTGCACCCAAAAGTCCTACCTAGAACACCACCCAACAATTCCCTGAAAATCTGTCTGACCATGCAGAGAAGAAGTGTAAATCGGAATGTCAGCACACATGAAGAGTCAATCACAACAAGACACTTGGGGAAATAGATATCAAGAAAGATGTTAGGAGATCAGGCAAAGTACGAAATGAATGATAAGATCAGGGATAATTTCAACAGGGGGATAGTTGAACACAGTATCCTTGAAAGAATCAAGTGTATACTCACCATAGGATTGAAATTTGAAAACAATAGGCAATGCAGACGTAGATGATTTTAGAAATCCATGCTCTCGCTAAAATGAGGCTTTGGGAGAAGAATAAGATAAGTGTGAGTTTTGCATTCTGTGTCCAGAACATGATGTGATAAAGGAATATATGGACAAAGTGACATGCGTATTTCTTCCACCATTTCTGGGAGCATGTTTTGAAACCCTATCATTTAGAGTTTGGGGATAAAAATAGGTGTACCCTGAGTTTATGTATATAGAGATGATGCATAAATAGATCATATGGTGAATAAAAAATATAACAGGTTACTATTTTAAATAATGGATTGAATTTATATTTTAAAAAATACATAAAGTCTGGTATTCACATACAAACATTCAATCCAAGTAGTTATACATGTAGTGGTAATATTAGGGTTACTAATTATAACCAACTGTGTTTGAGTTTTGCTTCGAAAATGATGATGGAATTCAAAAGTTATGTGTTATAAAAGAAATCTCATGAAAAAGCAAGAAAAGCAACATGGAGAAATACATGGGATCTGATACAGGGAGTGAATGAAAGTGAATCATATGCATATCAATTTGTGAATTGTGGATGAAATGATACATCCTATGATGTACATATACTTAAGAAATAGAAATATAACAATTTTGAATAAAAATTTAATTCAAAATACACATCATGTCCCATATGAATATACTTCCATTGATCTTAACCTGGGTCACTTACTGTAGAAATATTAGGGTTAGTACTCAATATTCACTGAAGTTCATTTTGAGCATTCCAAAATGAATATGTATGTCAAGAAAATGAATATTTCTGAAAAATATCTCCTGAAAAGTTGATTATAAATCCACACAGATGGACATAAAAGAATCAAGGTAGTATAAGTATATGACACATATAGTTCATGTTTGCAAATTCATAATATATATATATATATATATATATATATATATATATATATATATATATATATTTAGTACGTTAAAATGTAATAGTATGTATGCCAATCAAAATTCATAAGGGGATATATATATCCTTCACATATGTACCCAAAATATTCATTTTCCTCTACATTGTTTCATGTCTAAACTTGTTGAAGTATAAAGCTAACCACAGCTTGAAATTTCAGTTACCTCAGTGTATTGGGGGGCAGTGATCTCTTCATGAAATTCGTATTTACCAATGTGAAAGTACTCTCAAGAATATACCTGTGAGGGCAGTAGGATTATATATATGTATATAAAAACATACATTGTGATCCAGGCGACAGAGACAGGGAGTCAGGAAGTTACATATTTGTTAATTTTGAAAATTCATGGAGAAGTAAAATGAGAAAAATGTGTCACAGGTTTTATAATATGTATCTCTGATGAAGCAAAGGCAAGTCCAAGTATACACCATGCGTCCTATCAAATGCCTCTACTTCTATTCCTTTAGGATTATTTTTATCGATGTTAGAATAAGTAGTCAGAGCCTAGAAGGTTATGGGTTAGTGTCAGAGATTCAATATTTCAAATGGCAAAACGGAAAATGAGTCTAACACATATGAGAACACGTGGCACATAAAAATCTTCCACTGTCATCCACCACAATGCCTGGACATTACTATCACCCCAAAGAAGACACAATGAGAGGAGAAGAGGAAAAAAATCTGTGAATACATATCTGGAATTGGAAATTCTGACGAGCTCACAAACTTGGGTGTGGCAGAAGAGATCCCAAAAGTAGAGGACAGGGTAAACATTCCACAAACATGGAACTTTGCTGGCCTAATGACTTCTTGACTATCTGCCTCTGACATTCGTCCACTAGAAATATAACTTTGTGTTTTAGCTTCCTTTGTAGTGAGATCATGAAACCTTGGTCTGAGTCTATGTGAACAGGAGGACATGGGTTCATATTTCCCAATAGGAACAGGAAGCAGCAGAGCTGAATTATCTCTATGCAGGTAACTGTGGCCTTTGGGATATGAATGTCTCCCTAGGTGGATTGTGAAGCCTTTGGCTCACTGCCCAGTTTTAATGGCATTTCTTACAGCTTCCCTGGAAAATTGGTGTTTGTTTTTGAAATACAAAAAGGTCAACCAGGACATAGTGCTGGAGGGAGCTCTGTCACGTGGGATGAGTCAGGGTCTGAAGGCAAAAACGCAAACTGGGCTGCTACCCCATATATCTTTCCCACTTGAGCGTACCAACTTGTTTCTGAGCATCGCACCAAATCCTCTCCCCACAACAACATGCCTTTATATTTTTGGGTCTCCTGGATGCACCTTGTCAGTCAAATGTCATTTGGAAGCCAATGACAGAACCACAGGGGCCCACCACAGATGTTGGATCACACACCTGCACTCCATTGCTCCAGGCCCAGTTCCCTGCTGGCTCTTACTCACTGGCATCTCTTTTCTTCACCATGGTCATGAATTCCACTCAGTCAAAAATGGCACTCGTGGTTCAGTCATTATGAGCAACAGAAGATCTAAAGGTTCTCCAGGGATTTCTGGTCATGGGATTCTCAAAAACTTCATGGTATTGGCCTAGCCATATTTCAAGAATGAGGAAGTTGACACTGTGGGTTTTGATTCATTCAGGAGCCACTAAGTGTTGAGGAATCTCCTGTCAGTAAAAGCTCTGGATTTCACATGCAGGCAAGGTTCCCAAGGAGTGGCGAATGGTCACAGGAATCCAGGCTCATTGGGGTATAAAATATGAGGTTCCTGTGAGTTTGGGCTCTCAACTATAGCTGAGAAGGCTTTAACAGCAAAATCATGTGAAATCCTGGCTGAGTTTCCCAGTGCTGTGGAGAAAGCCACCCTCGGCCTAGATCTCCGTTTCCAAAGGCTCCTCTAATGCCTGGCCTTCTAAAATCCCAACACAATTCATGGCAATAGTTCTCTGAGATCAGTTCCAGAACTCAGTCTCTAATGGCATCACACCAGAGTTCAAGCTGAGGTGGACCCAGTCATCTTTTCCAACCACCACACAAAAGACCACTATTCTAACAAAAACACTCCCACATGGCCCTCATCTTCTTCCACATAGACACTCATCATAACATTCTGGCTGGGGGTTTCTATAGGGTGAGCAGTCTAGAAGGTTTGCAAACAAAGCTCTCATGCCCATCATATGCCAAATGTCATGGTGGCCTGGACACCCATCCTGAGAAACAGGATAGATAAAATGGGCCTGTAGTTAATACTGCTCTGCTTGTCAAGATAGAGGCCTCCTGCCTGCCAGGGGTAGCTTCTTTATGTGTACTGGACTCATGAAAAAACCCAAACACCTGTGTGCTAGATACTGGAGGGCTTGCCACAACTCATTTGTCCCAGAGGATCCCTGTTCTGACTTCATAGTGGTCAGAAGCCTGACCAGAGGAAGGCAAGAGACTTCATCCAATAGTACACTTCTTTTTCATCCTTTTAGATTGGGATGGACACATGGGATTTTTCTTGAGTTTCCTGGGGTGCTGAGAATGTAATTCACAGCCTCACATAGGGCCAAGAGTCTGATTCAGACACAGCTTTTACAAAGCACTTTACTTCAAAGGCACAGATTAGGCCTCTTCATTTCCATTTGAAACTGTTTTCTTGAGGAGTCCCAGAGGAGTGCCCTAAGGCAAACACCTCCCTGACATTCAGGGAAACAGAACAATAGGGAAGAAAGAAGCCTGAAGAAAAACTTTTCTTTAATTGAACACTGTGGCACTGACAGCTCCTAATCATGCAACTTGGGTTACTATCTAATCCAAGCAGGGATTCTCCAGAGAGCTACTTACCAGTGTTAGACCAGGACGCAAGAAAAGACCACTGACTCCAATTAAAATCAAATTAAAGCAAGCTTATTATTTCGACCGGCTGGGCTGCTTCTCCCTCCCAAAATGGCGGGAACAAGACAGAAACCCACCTTTCCTACAGCCCAGCATTATAGCCCAGAAAGTTACACAAAGGGGGGTTACAGATAACAGAACTCTGACAAGCATCACACTAATGGTAGGTTACATTTTTTGCTGGTCCCAACATCAGAATTTATGAGGACCATTAGAGCCTCAGAGAGGGTCATTGTCTGCCCAGGGAAAGCCAATATATTTGAGGTGTCAATAAGTTTCAGAGAGAGCTGCTATCTGGTCAGAGAGCCAGGCATGGGTGAGTTCAAGGCACAGGCAGGCATTCCAAGCAGGTTCAGAATTTGCAGGAATTGATAGTAAAGCCGAAATTATCTTTTCATGGCTTTGTGGCAAGAAGGCTCCCAATTTTAATAAAAGATCAGGTTGGGTCTATCAACCAGTCATGCTAATTTTTGATTTTCTGAGATGCTTGTCATGACCTTCAGCAATTCAGTCCATGGCCATGTCACAGAGCTTGAATGTGGTACACATCTTGGACACAAAACCACGAACCCCTTCAGAGAGAGGCCAAAATTCAGGAAGAATACAGGAACTTAGGATCTTGGTAGGTGTTGCCCATCTGCAAGGCAAGCAGCAGTCCTTCATAAATTGGCCATTAGGAGTTCTGCAAAGATATCCACTAGACAGGACACATTGACGGCTGCATTCTTCCCTTTACTCTCTTTAACCACAACCCAGTGGAATCCACTGACATAAAATGGCTCACTAGTAAACAGTCCATTTCAAACCAACAACAACAAAAAAAAAAAAAAAAAAAAAGTTTTTCCTTCATGTTCTCAGAACATGAGACAAAACGACAAATTGAAACACACACCCACTGAGACACACAAACCACCCCTGTATTTGGTCTGCATCTATCTACCCTGTCTTCTGAGTGGTGGGTAAAAATATGTTCCTCAGCAGTGGCCGGTCCTGTCTCAGCTCTGGTCTCCTTGGCCATCTCTGTGTAGTTGTCAGGAGCCAGCAATGAGCCAACACTTCTTTCTCAGGAAAGGCCCCTGTTGAGACCATTCAAGGCATTTGGCTATCCACACATCACTAGGTACCAACAAAGAATGACTCTGGCCTTGGTACAGACAATCAAGTGAGCCCACTGGGAGTGAAACTGCCTCTGGATGCCTCGCCTCCTGGATCCCAAGTTCAGAGAGTTCCATCACCAAGGAAGTGAGGTGAGGTCACTTCCTTTGGGGAAGTGAATGAGGTCACTGCCTTGGCAACCACTTTGTCCTAACAGTTGTTTCCAAGGGTCCCATGAGATGGAGGCTGCCCCACCTTCCTGTGACATTTTCACAAGACATAATGGTCTATATACCCTAGGAGCCAGGGATCAGCAATCCACACAGACCTAATTGTGTCCATCTTCCCTGCATTGAGAAGAGAGAGGCTGATTCAGCCTCATCCCTTCATCCTGACTGGGTTGTTGGCCTTGGAAGATGACTTTAGACCTCACAGGTACTACCTAGCTGCCTACATTCGCTCCAGGGTTCATTTTTGCATCTACCTTTGAGCTTCTCAGCAGCTGTAGGATTCCCTACATACCTGTATGGCAAGATCAACTCAGGACCTGCTTTTATGTGAAAATAGATTGAGGGAAGAGTATGGTTAAGGGTCATATCATGTTTGATTTGGGTTATGAGTCATTCTGCTGGATGAATACGGGTATTCGGCAACTGGGATATTTATAGGAATGTAAGGGGATATGAATTTCTATAAAATTTATGTTGTTCTGTATACATGAAAATACAGATAACAAATTATTTTTTGTGTGTGTTAGGATATTTAACCCAGAACATTGTACTTGTTTGGCAAACACTGCTACTGATCTCTATCTCCAGCCCCCCACAGATAACAAATTCTTGGTTCAAATAAAGCAGTTTAATTGTGGTTTTTATGATAATGTTGTTTTTTTTTTGTAACAGAATTTTTTAAGTCCAATGAATGACAGACATTCAGTCATAAATTTCTGAAGACTGTGGCTGAGACTTATTCATCTGTTTCCCTTTACAATTTAGCATAACACCTTGTTTACAGAAGGCCATGAGTGTGTGTGTGTGTGTGTGTGTGTGTGTGTGTGCGTGCGCATGCGTGTGTGTGTGTTTAATTTATATATGACAGCAGAATGCATTACAATTCTTATTACATATATAGAACACAATTTTTTATATCTCTGGTTGTATATATAGTAATTCACACCAATTCGTGTCTTTATACCTGTACTTTGGATAATAATGTTCATCACATTCAACCATCGTTAATTGCCCCATGCCCCCGCCCTTCCCCTCCAACCCTTCTGCCCTATCTAGAGTTCATCTATTCCTCCCATACTCCCTCTCCCTATCCCACTATGAATCAGCCTCCTTTTGTCAAAGGAAACATTAGGCATTTGGCTTTTTGGGATTGGCTAACTTCACTTAGCATTGTCTTCTCTAACTTCATGCATTTACCTACAAATGCCATGATTTTGTTCTCTTTTATTGGTGAGTAATATTCCATTGTGTATATGTGCCACATTTTTTTTAAATTCATTCATCTATTGAAGGGCATCTAGGTTGGTTCCACAGTTCAGCTATTGTGAATAAACATTGATGTGGCTGTGTCCCTGTAGTATGCTATTTTTAAATTGTTTGGATATAGACCAAGGAGAGGGATTGCTGGGTCAAATGGTGGTTCCATTCCCAATTTTCCAAGAAATCTCCATACTGCTTTCCATATTGGCTGCACCAATTTGCAGTCCCACCAGAAATGTATGAGTGTACCTTTCCCCCCTGTATCCTCGCCAACACTTATTGTTGTTTTTATGCATAATAAGTGCCATTTTGACTGGAGTGAGATGAAATCTTAGAGTGGTTTTGATTTGCATTTCTCTAATTGCTAGTGATGATGAACATTTTTTCATGTATTTGTTGATTGATCGTACATCATCTTCTGAGAAGTGTCCCTTCAGGACCCTGGCCCATTTATTGATTGGTTTATTTGTATTTTTGGTGTTTAGTTTTTTGAGTTCTTTATATAATAGAGATTAGTGCTCTATCTTATGTGTAAAGTTTAAATATTTGCTTCTAAGATGTAGGCTCTCCATAAACCTCACAGATTGTTTCTTTTGCTGAGAAGAAACTTTTTAGTTTGATTCCATCCCATTTATTGATTCTTGATTTTAATTCTCATGTCATAGGAGTCTTATTAAGGAAGTTGAGGCCTAATCCCACATGATGAAGATTAGAGTCTACTTTTTCTTCTGTTAGATATAGGGTCTCTGGTTGTATTCCTAAATCCTTGATCCATTTTGAGTTGAGTTTTGTGCATGGTGAGAGATAGGGGTTTAATTTCATTTTGTTGCATTTGGATTTCCAGTTTTCCCAGCACCATTTGTTGAAAAGACTATCTTTTCTCCAATGATGTTCTTGGCACCTTTGTCTAAAAAATGTAATTGTAGTTTTGGAGGTTAGTCTTTGTGTCTTCTATTCTGTACCATTGGAATACCAGTCTGTTTTGTTGCCAATACTATGCTGTTTTTGTTACTATTACTCTGTAGTATAGTTTAAGGTCTGGTACAGTGATGCCACCTGCTTCTCTCTTCCTGCTAAGGATTGCTTTAGCTATTCTGGGTCTCTTATTTTTCCAGATGAATTTCATGATTGCTTTTTCTATTTCTAAGAGGAATGCCATTGGGATTTTGATCAGAATTGCATTAAATCTGTTTAGTGCTTTTGGAAGTATGGTCATTTTGATAATATTAATTCTGCCTATCCAAGAGCAAGGTAGATCTTTCCATCTTCTAAGATCTTCTTTGATTTCTTTCTTTAGAGTTCTGTAATTTTCATTATATAGTTCTTTCATCATTTTCATTAAGTTGATTCCCAAGTATTTTATTTATGTATTTATTTATTTAGTTTTGAGGCTATCGAGAAGGGGGTAGTTGTCCTCATTTCCCTTTCTGAGGATTTCTCACTGATATACAGAAATGCCTTTGATTTATGGGTGTTGATTTTATACCTTGCTATTTTGCTGAATTCATTTACTAGTTCTAGGAGTTTTCTGGTGGAAAACTAGAAAACTAGTTAGAGTGTTCCAGGTATAGAATCATATCATCAGCAATTTCTATTTCCTGAAATAAATTGGAGACTATTGGTATTAGTTCTTCTTTAAAGGTCTTGTAGAACTTGGCTGTGAATCCATCCAGTCCTGGGCTTTTCTCGGTTGGTAGACTTTTGATGGCATCTGCTATTTCGTCACTTGAAATTGATCTGTTTAAATTGTGTATATCATCCTACTTAAATTTGGGCAAATTATATGACTCTAGAAATTTGTCGATGCCTTCGATATTTTCTATTTTATTGGAGTATACGTTTTCAAAATAATTTCTAATTATCTTCTGTATTTCCGTAGTGTCTATTGTGATATTTCCTTTTTCATCATGTATGTTAGTGATTTGAGTTTTCTCTCTCCTTCTCTTTATTAGCATGGCTAAGGGTCTGTCAATTTTATTTATTTTTTCAAAGAACAAACTTTTTGTTCTGTCAGTTTTTTCAATTGTTTCTTTTGTTTCAATTTCATTGATTTCAGCTCTGATTCTAATTATTTCCTGTTGTCTGCTGCTTTTGGTGTTGATTTTTTGTTCTTTTTCTAGGGTTTTGACATGTAGTGGTAAGTAATTTATTTGTTGACTTTTTCTTCTTTTAAGGAATGAACTCCATGCAGTGAACTTTCCTCTTAGAACTGCTTTCATAGTGTCCCAGAAATTTTGATATATTCTATCTGGGTACCTCTAAAAACTTTTTAATCTCCTCCTTGATGTCTTCTGTAACCCATTGATCATTCAGTAGCACATTATTTAGTCTCCAGGTGTTAGAGTGTATTTTATTTCTTATTTTATCATTGATTTCTAATTTTATTCCATTATGATATGATAGAATGCAGGGTAGTATCTCTACTTTTTTATATTTGATAAGAGTTGCTTTGTGGCATAGTATATGATATATTTTAGAGAAGAATCCATGTGCTGCTGAGAAGGAAGTATATTCTCTCATTGAAGGTTGGAATATTCTTAACTCAGTTAAGTCTAATTTTTTGATTATATTATTGAGTTCTATAGTTTCTTTGTTCGGCTTTTGTTTGGAAGATCTATATAGTGCTTAAAGAGGTGTGTTAAGGTCACCCAAAATTATTGTGTTGTGGTGTATTTGACTCTTGAACTTGAGAAAAGTTTGTTTGATGAACATAGCCGCTCCATTGTTCGGGGCATATATATTTATAATTGTTAAGTCTTGTTGGTGTATGGTTCCCTTGAGCAGAATGTAGTGTCCTTCTTTATCCTTTTTGATTGACTTTAGTTTGAAGTCTACTTTATTTGAAATGACGATAGAAACCCCTGCTTGCTTCTGCAGTCCATGTGAGTGGTATGCTTTTTCCCAACCCATAACCTCAGTCTGTGAATGTCTTTTTCTATGAGTCTCTTGGAGGCAGCATATTGTTGGGTCTTTTTTTTTTTTTTTTTTTGGTCCAATCTGCTAGTCTATTTCTTTTGATTGGTGAGTTTAGGCCATTAACATTATTATTGAGACATGATTTGTATTCCCAGCCATTTTTGTTTATTTATGATATTTAACATGACTTGGTTTCTCTTTGATGAGATTTTCCTTTAGTGTAATCCCTCCCTCTGCTGATTTTCATCATTATTTTTCATTTCCCCTACTTTGACTATTTTGCTGAAGATGCTCTGTAGTGTAGGCTTTCTAGTTGTAAATTCTTTTAACTTTTTTTTTATCATGGAAGGTTTTTACTTCATCATTAAATCTAAAGCTTAGTTTTGCTGATATAAGATTCTTGGTTGGCATCCATTTTCTTTCAGAGCTTGGTATTTCTTGTTCCACGATCTCCTGGCTTGGAAGGTCTAGGTTGAAAAATCTGCTGAGATAACGAATTGGTCTCTCCCTATATGTGATCTGATTCCTCTCTCTTGTGGCTTTTAAGACTCTATCCTTATTCTTTTTGTATGTTAGGCATTTTCATTATTATGTGCCTTGGTGTACATCTGTTGTAATTTTGTACATTTGGTGTCCTGTAAGCCTCTTGTATTTGGTTTTTCAATTTGTTCTTCATGCTTGGGAAATTTGCTGATATTATCTCATTCAAGAGATTGTGCATTCCTTTGGCTTGAAACTCTGTGCCTTTCTCTATCTCAATAACTCTTAGATTTGTTCTTTTGATGCTGTCCCATAATTCTTGGATGTTCTGTTCATGGTTTCTAACTTTCTTCACTGTGTGGTCAACTTTATTTTCCAGATTGTATACTTTGTCTTCATTATCTGACATTCTTTCTTCCAAGTGATCTAGTCTGTTGGTTATGCTTTCTATTGAGTTTTTTATTTGATTTAAGCTATCCTTCATTTGAAGGATTTCTGACTGTTGTTTTTTTTTTTTTTTCAGAGTCTCTATTTTGAAGTAATCTTTTGCTACCTGTATTTGCTCTCCTATTTCTTTGTTGGAGTGATCAATTTGTGCTTGTATTTGCTCATTTAGGTCATTCTTTAATTCACAAATCATTTTTATTATGAACCTTCTGAACTCCTTCTCTGACATTTCATCAACTTCGCTGTTCATACGTTCTGTTATTATAGTGTCCTGTCTTGTTTGGGGCACTTTCCTCTCTTGTTTTTTCATGTTGTCTATGTGTCTTCCTTTCTTGCAGTGTGGATCTGAGACATTACAGTTTCTTCCCTATATTCTTGTGGTACCTGTGCAGACTGTCTGTACCTCACCTTGATGGTGGGCTTTCAGACCCTCAATGGATGCTACTGAATTCTGGATCTGGGCCCTGCAGAAGCTGGTGTGGGTGAATCTGGGCCACTGGGCTTGACCTCCTGTGGTAGTCTGCTGGTAGGAAGAGGTGGTCTTGCGCCAAAGGCTAGGCTCTGGAGGTGTCTGCCCCGCTGGGGGAGAGATGAACCTGACCTACTCAGAGCATGAACCCAGTGTGCTGGAGTGGCAGTCTGGGCTGGATCTGGGCTCCTCAGTAGTCGACTGGTCAGACGGGGTGGTCCTGCACCAGAGGCTAGGCTATGGCGAGTGTCTGCCCCACTGGGAAAGGGCTGTGCGCCTGGGCCCTGCGTGCCTGGGCCCTGTGCAGCAGAGGCCAGTTTGGGTGGATCTCAGTAGTTATATTTTGAATGTATCAGTCTATGATGAAATGTATCCAACCAAGTTTTTGTTCCTTTTCAGTTGCTAAAAAAATAGAATAATAAACTAGAATTTATTTTAACTTTTGTTTTCTTACAGAAATTATTACATTTCTGAAACGTGAAAAGCAGGTAATAAAGATGAATGCCAACTGGCATTTGAAAAGTAAGATTTACTAAAACAATTCATCATGAGGTGATTGATTACTAGTTTTTATGAAAGAATATTGTTTAAAAATTGTTTTTATTTAGTAATTCGTTGTATTTATTCAATTATTAAGTGCTTACTTCAACCACCACTTTATTTATTTAATTGTGTTTATTTAGGGATGAATCAGTTATATGAGTTATGTATATATCAAACATATCCAACTTAAAAATTGAGCTTTTTATAGGAAAAAAGAGTTTATTGTAGTTTAATTACCCCACCCTAATGATCATATATCTTTATTTTACAGAAGGGAAAAGAGATATAACTTGCTGCCTTGTTTGGAGTCACATGGTGAGTTTTAAGATCAAAATTCTCCCGAATAATTTCTTAATCCCAAGTCCCATGTTTTAATATTTAGTCTTCCTTAAAGTGATTCATAAAATTGACTGACCTCATGTATCAGTACTTAGGTGACAATTTACAGAAAATTAGCTCGGCAACTTGATGGGCAAAAACCCTTTTCAACCAAAAGGTAATTGTTGTGGCCACAACAGATGACAGTGTGTATGGCTTTTGTTTTAACTGCTTCAAGAGAAGGTGGAGGACTTTTTCTTAAAAAGTTAAAATTGTTGGAGTAGCAAATGTTCATATAAAAAAGTAAAGTAGAAGTGAACTTTATTCTTTTTGTTAACAGAGATAAATATCAATTTAGTATATTCATGTGTTTCTTCTATGCATAGACAAAAAATATTTCTAGAAAACATTAAAAAAGTGCTATGTGACCTTAACGTTTCTCTCTGCAGTGTATTTTGGATATTTTAACAATGGCAGAGTCCTGTGAGAAAGAACAAGGAAGATCTTTGCATACTCTTATCAGTTCTCTAGGGCTGCCACAACAAAGTACCACAGACTAGGTGGTTTATAGGATGGAAGTTTGTTTTCTCATAATTTTTGAGGCTAAAAAGCCAAGATTAATTTGATGGTAGGGTTGGTTTCTTCAGAGGGCCACAAGGGGAGGGCCAGGCTTCTCTCTTGGGCTTGTAGATAGCCATGTTCTCATTAGGTTTTCACATGGTCCTCTCTCTGTGCATATGCCTGCATCCCAATTTTCACTTATGTTAAAAGACACCAGTTATATGGATTTTATTGCCACCCACATGACCTTTTTAAAAAATATTATTTATTTATTTATTTACTTATTTATATGTGGTACTCAGGCTCAAACCTAGTGCCTCATGCATGCAAGGCATGTGCTCTACCACTGAGCTATCACCCAGCCCCTAGTGACCTTATTTTAACATAATTATTTCTAAAGGTCTATCTATAAATATAGCCAAAGTCTGAGGTAGTGAGTGTTAGGAATTTAGCATATGGCTTTTGAGAAAACACAATTTAACCCATTACATATATCAGGTGGAAATAAATAGTACTTTTATTATCAGTTCACAGTGGATCTTTCCTAATTTTTCAAAATTAGGTACTCTCTTACTTCACCTTATCTATACGTTATCTCATGCTGTGGGTATGTTGATTATCTAATGTTCTGGGGGAAATGTATTCTCAGTGAATTAAATTTGACTGTGGCTATGTAAAATTAAGACATGAAGAAAGAGAGTAGTTTGAGATCATGTGTTTTAACATTTGAATTGAATGATATTGACTGTCAATGTAGTTCAAAATTCAAAGGAAAATAAAAATATAATGGTTTATTGAGGAAGTTATAATTGAACCAAGTATTAGTGCAAACAGGCAATTAATTGGTTGAGTTTCTAGTTGAAAATGGATGTTTTACATGGTGTTTTCCATTTTCTTGAATGTATATAAAACTTAGGTAGATATCATAAATAGCTTCAAGTAATTTCTTCAGTCACACAATTACAAGGCAGTGAAGATTTGAAACATTTAATTTGATTTCAAGTCCATGTCCTTTTTATGTTGTAGACTGGAATGATATAGACTATAAAGGTAAGATACTCTGTGCAGAAGTGATATAGATTTTAGTATTTTTAATGATCTGAGTTGAAAAACTTAAAGAACTCTTATATAACTAGTAAAATAGTACAATTATAAAAGAAAGGGGTCAGTTTGTGATGTCGATGACATTTGAAAAGATAGGAAGGCCTCTGATAGGTAGATTACTAAACATTTAAATATTAGACCAGGGAATGGTTTGTGACATACTTTTCTATATATTTACAAAAGAATGGCATCTAATTTGTTGAAATATTTGCTTTGTATGCCGTCTCCAGAGCATAATTTCAGTTGGTATCTTTCAGTTTTATGGTAGAATATTGCTTGAATTTTGAGTTAAAAGTAGAAATGATATTATTTTAGTATAATAAAAAAATTATCTTTTAAAAATGATGTATTAAAGATATTGCCAGAACCCTGGAAATTTTTATTTCTTTTTTGGATAGGAGGTTTTCCTAAAATCCTGGTGCTATTGGTGTTCCACCTATATCTAAGTGCTTCTTAGGAGCTCAGTATACTTGGTCATAATTTCTGAGAAGTAGTATTTACTGTATGTATTGGTTTGATCGGTTTCTTCAGGTGAGAAAATGTAATATAACCTGGCTGGTATAAGCCTCCCTCATTTCCTGTATTTTAATTTAGCACCTATCTCTGCTTTGCTTTGTGCCTAATGTTCCTGAATTTGGTAGTAATTCTAGTTTGTTTCCTACCTGTTATTTCTTAGTCTTAGTCTACCCGTGGTTAATATCTCTTTAGAAAGAT
Source organism: Callospermophilus lateralis (assembly GCF_048772815.1). Classification (NCBI taxonomy): domain Eukaryota; kingdom Metazoa; phylum Chordata; class Mammalia; order Rodentia; family Sciuridae; genus Callospermophilus; species Callospermophilus lateralis. The sequence goes on from NW_027516097.1 coordinate 522,250, forward strand.
AATGATTAGATTATTAGATGTACTACTGAAGCTCACTTTGGATTTTATTATCTCTAAGTTTTCTATCTATGGTAAATAACTAATATCTTTCATTTTCTGTCTTTCTATCTACCTTTTAATCTATCTTAATTGTACTAGTTTTTATCCTAGAGAGATCTGAATTTCTTACTGTTATTACAGGGTACTGACTATGAATATCAATTCAGAAATTGCTATTAGAATTGTTAAAGTAGATCTTCAATATCAGGTATTACAAAAATGTTTTTACTGCCAGGCATGGTGGTGCAAGCCTGTAATCCCAGCAATCTCAGCAGCTTGGGAGGCTGAGACAGGAGGATCACAAGTTTAAAGCCAATCTCAGCAAAATCGAGGTGTTAAGCAACTCAGTGAGACCCTGTCTCTAAATAAAATATAAAATAGTGTTGGGATATGGCTCAGTGGTCTAGTGCCCGCTAGTTCAATCCCTGGTACTCACCCTGCAAAATGTTTTTATTTTTTTTTTTAAAAATAAAGTTACTTCTCTCCTTTTGAAAATTAGATAATTTAAAAATAGCAGAACTCTTTATAGAATGTGAAGAAGAAGAACTGGAACCATGGCAGAAGAAAGTAAAAGAAGTTGAGGATAATGATGATGATGAGCCCATCTTTGTTGGAGAGATATCGAGTTCAAAACCAGCAATTTCCAGTAAGCATTTACTTTTACTAAAGCCAAATTTTATAAGATATTATTTTTAATGGAAAACTTGTGAATGTCTTATGGGACTCAGTGTACTTATTCTACTGTAAGGAGTTAAGGATGAGACATGAGGGGGAGGCCAGTAAGAACTTGAGAATCAAAACGGGGATGTGATTGGAGACTAGAAGGAACCCAAAGGTTAAATATCAGATGTGTGAGAAAGAAGTAGGCTTAGATTGGCTTGTTGCATTGGAGGTCTTCTGAGATTGGAAATAATTTCTAGTGAAACTGTTAATCCGAGTGAACTGTTTATCTGTTTATTTCTGTCTTTTCTCATTTAGCAGTTACATAAGGAAGGATTTGGAATGCTTAGATTAATTTTGGAATATCCTAAGTGTATATTAGTATCAGATGGAAGTTCTCACACAGTCCTCGATGGGTTGTAGATTCTGACCATATCCATTTTTCAGCAACTTATATTCATGAAAAAGAGGGACATCACCTATAGCCACTGTACTTTGATGATGTAGCAGTTAGCACACTTAAATCCTTTTAACTTTTTGGAAGAATAGCCTCTATGGATTTCTAGCTTTCATATAAAGTAATTGGGCTGGACATTGTTATATTGTTAGAGTAAAGATACCAATACTTGCTAAGATATCCACTCTGAGATGTCTGAAGTATAGAGAAATAACATAGATTTCAAGTAGAAGAAGAAAATAGATCCTTTCTGATTTTATTTATACATTTGTTTTAAACCAGGAGAATTTATCAAAGAATGTAATTTGCCCCGCATATTACTGTTTTCTTAACTTACTATGGCAATGCTTAAAAGTGTGAATGAGTCTCAAGTTTCTGTACAACCTTGTCACCATTCAAAGAAAGATATAGATTATATATAAATACATTTTAGAACACTTCAAATATGTAGACTCTTTTTGTGTATTGGACTGCTGTTGAATGTGTGTACTATTTCTTTGTCTTGCAGAAAGTTTTGATTTGTGTATAATCAGATTTGTCATCCTTTTTCTTCTGGCTTTTGGATTTTGAGTTTTAATGAGAACAGTTGTGCTTACTCTTTAAAATAGTTAAGGCTAATAATCTTGTTTCTTTTGTTTCTTTGGAAGCTAAAGATGTATGTGTTTAAAATTAACTATATTCTTAAATTAGTGATAATTTATATATTCTTTCTAGTAACCTGTTTGTTTTCAATTTGTGATTTCTATTTTCTTAGTACATATTTTAAAATTAATATAATTTTTTTAGATATTTTGAACAGAGTTAACCCCAGCTCATATTCAAGGGGAATAAAGAATGGCATACTCAGTCGAGGTACAGTATTATTGTACTATTTTAATTTTAAAATAAAGTATTTTGACAAAATTAATAGAAACATTTTCAATATATTGTGTAATTTTAAAATACAGGTATTACTGCTGCATTCAAGCCTACAAGTCAAAACTATACGAACCCAACATCAAATCCAGTGGCTGCCTCGCCAGTAAATTTTCATCCTGAATCTAGATCTTCAGATAGCTCTGTTATTGTTCAGCCTTTTTCTAAACCTGTGTTTTTGAAACTACATAGTCAGCCCAGGGTTATGTTTGATATTATTAATCAGTATCAGCAGTACTCAGTTAAAATTCTGGACTGTCACAGGTAGTTATCCAGTAGGAGCAAAATCATAAGAAAATGTCACCATTTTTATAATAGCTTAAATAGTACCCAAAGTAATAATTGCAGGCACTAAGTCCCCAGCCTTTTAATAAGTCAGGTAATATGCTTAAGTTGAATAGATATAATGTTGAAAACTATGTATCAAAATTTGAGTTAAAATATTAATAATGAATATTGCATAATGGCAAAATATTTAAGATCACAAACTGGGTCAGGTGTTCTTAATAGGAAAAATTATTTAGAGACCATCATAGCTTTTTATTCTAAAAACATACCTTCTTGGTTTAGTTTTAAAATCGTAATAAAAAGTCATAGTTAATAGTAATAGTTATCATCTATTGAGCTATTAATATACATAAGGATTTATGCTAAGTTCTATGCATAAATTAACCTTATTTAATTCTTAAGCATCCCTAGGAAGTATGTGCTGTTATTATCCCCACTTTATAGTTGAGGAAACTTAGGCTTATAGAGATTAAATGATTCACTCAAGATCACACAGCTGGCGAGGATCTGAGATTTCATTGTAGGCTAAACCATTTTTTATGTGTGGGTACACACACATAACTATACATTGTATATGAATTTTTGCTTTCTAAAAATTGTAAGCATTGCCTAGTTCTAACAGTTCTCAATGGATAGTCTGTGAAGTCCTCTGGGGTTCCCTAAAACTCTCTCTGGGTTTGGATATCAATGATATTGTCATCGTAGTTGAAGATACTAATTTTGCCTTTTCTACTTTGTTGACATTTGCATTGATGATGTTGAAGCAATGGTGTGAGTAAGCTACTTACACCTTAAGTGGAAATCAAAGCAGTGGCACCAAACTGTACCAGTAGTATTCATATTAGTCACCTACCGAATATTCACAATAAAAAAATTCCAGTTATACTCATTTCCTTGATGAAACTACTAAGATCTATTAACACCAGTTTAAGTATGAAACATTAATGTTATTAATTTTTAAACTCTACCCATTAATATTTGTCTTTTAAAATATTTTGCATGATGAAATAGTATACATAAAGTACTTCTGTGTCTGAAGTTTGGTGCTTGTGTGATTGAATTATGAGCTACACTATCTGTTTTTTTAAAAATAGAACATCTTATCTAAATAGACATTTCCCAAATTTATTCTTGAACTAAATATTTAATAATAGCTTTGTAATGTAAGTGATCCCTATGTAGGGCATATAGGTTTTTTTCTCGTCTCATTAAACCTGAAAAAGGTGACCATTATGAGCCTCCCCTCTTTTCTCCCATAAGGCGGAGACTATGTGTAAGACATCTGCTTAATCCATCATACTGGAATGTTTTTTTTTCCCTAGATATTACTAATCCCAAATTATATATAATCCTTTTGTTAAAAGACTGTAGATTCTTACAGAAGAATTAGCTCTTTTCTAAGCCTAACAGTTCAAGCGGTGTGACAAGTCCTTTTCAGAGCCCTTCATGGAAAGTTTCATGAAATCGGTAGATGGCACCAGATGGTCTAAGGGGTAGGGATCCAGGTGAGTTTCCAGGTCATGACCTTTTGGATTTCAAAACCAACAGTTATTTTTCTGCTTCATTTTAATTACCTTTCAATATTGGTCATGCCTTAACTAGACTATAAATGGAATTGGGGTATGGAAATTTGAAAGTTTGAGTTTGTTTTACTTATATCTTAGGAAATTCTCATTCCTTAAGCCCAGAATCAAAAGAGTTATCTTTTTCTTATTGTCTTATATTCTTTTTAGTCTAAATTTTCTTTCCTTATTTATGGCATGGTATATGGAACCCTTACCTGGTAATTTAATGGCTACAGGCATAGAGTTTTGCTGGATAACACATGGATAGAAGAAGGCTGTGTTTTTGGTTGTCTTTCCTGTGTACCAGGAAATTTCTTTGACATTTCACTCTATTCCCCGGGTATCCAGTTTTACACACAATAGACGGTATTGTGCTCCTACGTTTCTGTTGTTCTTGCTGGTCCCTTACCATATCTTTACACAAGTCTTCCATTTCAAGTGATTTGGAGATAGAGCATCCTATACTTAGGAATAGTATTCCAAAAATGCAGAAAGGGAATCATTACACCAAACATAGATAATCAGACCAATTCTGTGTATAGATACACAAACCTGGGCTCAAATTTTTCCTACAATGTGCCTAATCACGTTTGAGTGGTTCCTACCCTACCCTCAAGCAGCTGTTGATGGTTTTACTGGTAAAGGATAACTTTTGGTAGAAAAAACTATAGGTCCTTTGCACAAGATTGCAGTCCTTTGTTCAGGGACTGTAATCTTGTACTTATACAACTAAGTATATTGTATCTTTCACACTTCAGAAATTCTCCGCATCTGATCTTTTCTTTCCTTTTGACTAGGACTACATTTTTCAGGTAATCCCTAAGAACTAATAAATAATTCTTTATAAGAAATATAGTGATGGATTTAATTTGAAAAATATATGCCCATTTGTGTACATTGTATGACTCGAGACTTCCTTATTGTGCTGTTTTTATTGTTTATCTTTATTTTTTGGCAATTGTAAAGGAATAAAATTCCAAGATTAATTACAACAAAAATTAGAACACCATTTTTACTTGAAACAATGACTGACAAACCATGGTGTATTATTTATTTATTTATTTTTGTATCAACATTATCACACATGTATGTACTTAAAACAACACATGCATTATCTCACAGTCTTATGTAATATTACTGTGGGTCAGATGATGATTTAGCTGGCGCCTCTTCTTTTGGGTCTCACAAGGCTGCTTTCAGTATGTGGTTCCTGAAGTTGCAGTATTATCTGAAGCTTTGTGGGGGAAGTATCTGCTTCAAGTTCACATGGTTGTTGGTAGCATTCATTTCCTTACAGGTTGTCAAACTGAGTCTCAGTATCTGACTGTTTTTTGGTTCATTCTTTGTCAGATGGGTCTTCCCAGGTTGGCTACTTGCTTTCTCAAAGGTATTAAGGGAGAATCCTTAGCAAAATGTCATTAGAGTCTGAAGTAATGTAATTACGAATAGAAAATCATGTTTATCCTATTACTTTTGCTGTATTCTACTGGTTAGAAGCAAGTCAGAGGTCCAACACAAAGGGAGGGAATCACACAGGATATGATTAACAGGAGGTGGGAATTGTGGTGGCCACTTTAGTATATATCTGCCAGGCACGGCTTTTTAATTTTGGGTAGTTGGCAATCACTTCCTCAAAATTGAACACAGTGTACCTGCCATCTCAAGGAAAATGACTGATAGTAGTATTTCTTGATTATGGTAAAATTTGAGCTTTCAAGCAAAAATTAGAATTTTGGAAAACTTAACATCTGCCACTCTGATCTTGACAGCATCCTACTATTTCTTGAAGTGAGGTGGAAGGCTACCCAGAATGTAAAAATTATTTGCTGTTAGTTAGAATCAAATTAACTTAATGGTGTTCTCATGAGTGTCATAGCTGTTTGGCATTTAGGGGGAAAAAGAGAAAGCGAAAACTCAATTATTTAATGAAGTTTATAAGTAAAAATATTTCAAACATAACTTGGGGGAAAAATAACAAAGCCAGGTGGTATCTTTGATGTTACAAAGTTAAAAACTAGAGATTTTTTTGACTTGGACTGTTGTGTTTTTGTAGGCCTAGTTTTAAAATCAAAGTACTTCAATTGGTGGTTCCAAATTCTTGGGTTCTTTAAAAAAAAAGCAACAAATAAACCAACAACAGTTTTGCCAGTTGGTCTGGGTGGGGCCTGGAAATAATAGATTTTTAAGAACTCCCAGAGATCTCCGTAAAGTTAAGAATGATAGAGGTGTATTCTAGAATGAATTGAGAGTCCTATTTAAGAAATTTTCTCCCTGTATTTTGGAAGCCATTGGTTTTAATAAATTGATTAATAGTTTCCCATTTTATGTCATGTTTTATATGTGTGTATGTTTACTTTTTCCATGAACTGTTTTTGTATTTCATCATCTCTTTCAGGTAGGCAGGGATGGAATATATTATTACTTATAAAGTTAGTATGATACTGCTTAAGGGTCAGACCAGGATTCTAATTTCGGCTCCATCCAAAACAAATGGTGCTGTATTAGGAACCTTCCTCAACCAGGAAGGGCTTTATTAGTTCTTTTGTGATGACTACTTGATATATGTACTATGACGAGCAATTACATATAAACATAATTGTGGCCGTTATTTGTTGGAAGATGAATAACTTGAAGTTCAGAAGTGAATTGCCCAAGGTTACATAGTTAAATAAAAATGCAAATCTTCTGAATGCCAGTAAAGTGCTTGTTCTACTCTTATTATTGTATATGACATTTTTCTGGACTGTTTTTATAATACATTAAAAATTCTCAATTGAAGAAATATTTTAATTAGTTATTGTTGATTAGTGGATTGCCTGCTCTCAGAAATTGTGATAATTAACCAGAGTTTTCTTCTAAAAAAGTGTTTAACAGCATTAACTTTATTATACTGATGCTAAAAGAACTATTTTAGAAAATGAAATTTTCAATTCTTAAAGTGCATATATTTAGAAAAAATATTTAAATTGAAGTGAAATTTTGCTTAGTTATAGTTCAGTATGGCATTATTGATTTTTTTAAACTACATTTTAAGGCTCAAATATCCATATCTGCCTTTTTGGTACTAAATTCTAGATGTTATTTGTGTTACATCTTATTTCTATAACTTCTTAACAGTCCTGTGTCAATTGGAAAGTTAGTAACAAAGCAAAATTCTTAAACTTGATCAGCCCTCAATTTATAAACAAAATACTTCAAATTTTTTTATAAAATAATATGTATTTTGTGAGGAAAGTTTAGAAAAGAGAGAAGAATATATCCGGATCATGTTGTATATGTCAATATGTATTTCACTTTTTACTGAACATTCTACTTGGATCATATCATTGATTATTTCTCAAAATCTTGATGTTAATAACTGCATGATTATCCATAAATTTATTTTACCACTCCTCTATTATTGGATATATAGGTTTTAATGTTTCTGCTATTATAAATAATTTTCCATTACACTTTCATTTCCTTATCATGAATCCTTGAATGTAGAATAATTTAATCATGTGAACCTTATTTTAAAGGCTTTGGTAACTACTGCTAACATTTTTATGCAGATTATACCAAAATATAATCTCTACTTTGCCAGTAGTGAATGTTTCATCATTTTTTTAAAAAATTATTTATTTTTTTAGTTTTTAGGTGAATATAATATTTTTATTTTTTATTTTTATGTGGTGTTGGGGATCGAACCTAGCGCCCCATGCATGCCAGGCGAGCGCGCTACCGCTTGAGCCACATTCCCAGTCATCATTTTTAAACTTTAACTTAATTCAAACTATTATTAATCTTTTTAATTAAATTATTTATTTATTCTAATTTGTTATACACAATGACAGAATGCAGTTGATTTCATATTACACATATAGAGCACAATTTTTTCAAGTCACTGATTGTGCACAAAGTATTTTCACACCATTCATGTCTTCATCTAATGATGCCATTAGAAGGAGCCAAGGAAAGGGCACATTTAAGCAGAAGCCAATCAAATTTAACATGATTGGTGCAAGAAGCCACAGGGAAAATCAGCTCAGTCAAAAGATCATCTGTTAAGGGAGATACCATGGAGCTAAAGTGTTATTCCTTTTGCCCAGGAAGGCTGGACAGCCTCATGCACACTTCAGGATCTCACTCAGTTGTGGTAAACCCAGCATGAGGTCTGCCCAGGGTCTGGGTGGCAAGCCACAACAAGCCTAATCAGAGCTGGGGTATTGAGATTTCCAGAGGTCAAAGGTCTAAATTCAGGCCCATCTTCTCCTTCTGTTCTGATTTTGGGATCACAGCAGTCTTCAGAGCCACACTGCATTTTGTGCCAGAAGGAGTGTCAAGAAGTACATGGAAGTGGGGAAATGAAGCAGACCTGGACTTGTGTGAGAAGTAGAGAAAAACGTAGGCTGCTGTAGATCACCAAGATCATAAATATGGCCTACAAGGCCCTTCAATTCCTGGTCCTTGTCTTTTTTCTACCTTCAATCAACAGTCATCCTTTCACATGAAAACAAAAAAATAGCAGCTCCTTCAGCATGCAGTTGAAATAATCCTATGGGTACTGGGAATTTAACACAGTGCACTTTACCACTGAGCTACATCCCCAGCCCCTACTCCCAACATTTTGAGACAGTCTCATTAAGTTGCCCAGGCTGACCTCAAACTTGTGATCCTCCTGCTTCAGCCTCCTCAGTTAGGATTACAGGCATGAATCACCACACCCAGCCATCAAGGACATTCTTACATGAAAATGGCTCTTTAAAAAACTGTGAGTGTATAGCAGTGAAGAATACATTGGCCACTAGCACAATTCAGTGTCATTGCCTAGTGCTAAGGCACTCACAGCTTCCTGTCACTCTGCAACATCAAATAGCATCTTATTTTGCACTATCATGAAAATCCTCTTGACTTTGCAGATCCCCTAGAAGCATTTCTGCATAGCACATTTGTGAACTACTGTTATAGGCAATGGGGAGGGACTAGGGACCATGCAGGATGTGCCTTAGGGCTATCAAACTGGCAGTGATGTGTAGAACAAATTGCAGGCTGGGGACAGACAGGAGACTGAGTGAGGCCACTGCAACCACTCAGGAGAAGGCCAAAAAGTCCTATAGTCAGGGCAGGGATAGCAGGGATAGAAGGGAAGAGAAGGGCAAAGCATGTTTCAGTTGGCAGAAGGAAACCAAAGAGGCAGAACTAGTCTGTGTCCTGCCAAATGACTGAACACAGTAGAGGAGCAAAGGCTACTAGTCTCCTTGAAGGAGGGGACAGTGTGTAATTCCTCTTTATCCTTACTGCCTAGTATGCAGTCAAGCACAGAGGGGGTCCTCACATGTTTATGAATATATGCTTTTTAATCAAAATGAGGTAACCATAAGAAAACTGCTATCAGAGAAGGGGAGAACACAGCCTGGGGACGGAGAGCAAGGGGAGACAGTGGTACCACCTAGAAGCTTCAGATGCAGATGGGTGACACAAAGCTGCAAGGACTATGGAAACTCAGGGACCAGGCTAAAACCATTTCACTCAACACTCATCTGGCACATCTACAAATAAGACATGCTTTATAACCTTTCAGGCATCACAAAACCTCAGGTCAGAGTAGAACACAGAACACTTCAAAATGTCATCTTATGTGTCATACATTAATTTAAAAACAAACAGAAGAGATACAACCGAATTATCAGCAATGGCTTCCTGGGAATGAGACTGGCTGAGTACAAGAATTTTGCATTTTATATTTCTTTTTTTTTAAGAGAGAGTGAGAGAGGGAGAGAGAGAGAGAGAGAATTTTTTAATATTTATTTTTTAGTTATCGGCGGACACAACATCTTTGTTTTGTATGTGGTGCTGAGGATCGAACCCGGGCTGCAGGCATGCCAGGCGAGCGTGATACCGCTTGAGCCACATCCCCAGCCCCTGCATTTTATATTTCTGCTGTATTTGATTCTGGTTTGCTATGATGCACTTGTTTTGCTTTTCAACTTAAAAGTAATAAATGTTTTACTTACTGCATGGTTTTCTTTATGAACCTCCGTTATTCTGAGGAAATGTGCTCCTCCTTACTAAGCACCTGTCTTAAGCATGCCAGGCTGCTTGGCTAAGCCCAGCTGCCCAACTAAACACTGAAAACCATCAACTGCTTAGCTGATCTCAGGCCCACCCCTTCCTCTAGAAATACCAGATAATTTCAATGCTGACATTTGACATTTCAAAGGATAAGTGAAATGTCCACCAAATCTCTTTTTAAGTAAATTTTTTAGTTGGAGTTGGACACAAACCTTCATTTTTTAATTTATTTTTATGTGATGCTGAGGATCGAACCTAGTGCCTCACACGGGCTAGGTGAGCGCTTTATCAACCCCAGCCCTCCACACAATCTTACCTAAGGTTTTCCCAACTTTTGAGCAGCAGTCCTCAGTGAATGTGAAATTCCAAGGGAAACAATGCTGCTGTTGGATGGGTTCACCTGGCTTCTGCACAGAGCTGACCTTCAGTTCTCCACCTGCTTCATCTTATCTGGCACAAAAATCTTTAAGCAGAAGTAGAAAGGATTATGAAAATGCTGACTTCTCTGAGGCCCAGAGAAGACAGAGATCTACCCATGTGTCCCCCAGTCCTGCTAATTACCCCAGGAAGTAGACAGGCACATGGCAGTTACAGACATCTCCAAGCTCTAAAAGTAAACAGGTGAATATCTGAAAATGCTGACACTAAGCACTGGAAGATTTAATGGGACTCCGAGTAAAATTTTTCATTTTTTGTTTCCACTGTGGAATTCTAGGTCCCCAAAGATGTAACTGGGCCAGAATGACAGAGATGGATCCCTCTGTCCACTCTGAGGAGTCTTATGCAGAAGGTAAAAGCTGACACTTCTGTGCTGCCTATCTTTTAGAGACAAGTGAACTCTGCCTTCATCTCCTAGTGGCCTGGCTCAAGTCTCACAGATAAGAAGTAACAGCACCAGAAGATAAAGCAGATGCAGGCGACTCAAATGGAAACAAGGTTTTGTGCCAAGTGTGTAATTTTTGCTAGTTTCCAATGTAATGACTTATATTTTCTGTGTGTCCACTGCTATTTTAATCCCATGGCTCTAGCTATCACATTAAGAGTTGTTTTGTCAACTTCTCTCTATTAAATAAATATTTACTTCCCCCTTTCCTGGGAAAAAGCTCTGAAAATGCAATTTAAATCCGAATTCTAGGCCTTCGTGCCAAAAACTTTTAAAAGGCTTTCTAACTTGAAGCTGGATATGTTTCATCATTTAACCTTGAACTACTCGTCTCCAGTTGGATATGTCCTTAACCCCTACTCACAGCTTCCTTCCTCCTGATTTCTTTCTGCTCTGTCAGATTACATCATTCTGCCAGTTACCCGGCCATAGAACTTTTATGTCATTTCCAGTATCTCTTTCTTCTCTATCTGCATAAACTCCAAATGCTAACACTGTCAGGCTTTCCCTGACTCTTATATTCAGCTTCTTGAAAAGTAACTCCTACTCATCTTTCAAGGCCCAGGACAGTTCCAGAAAGCATCCCTGTAAGTTGCAGAAGCACCCTTTACCTTGTTTCTAATTCACCAGCATTTCATGGACAACCCAGAATTCCATTATAACACAGCTGGCCATACACAGGCATGTGTGGCCTTCCCACAGGGCTATAAGTTCCTTAAAGGCGGGGATATCTTTTTTACCTCTGTATTTCCAGCATTTAACACCGTATCTGGCACCAAAGGGCTCAGTGGATCTGAAAAAACTATGTCATCCTCAAAATATCTCTGTATTGTCCCTCAGAGACATTAACAGATTGGGTAGTCCAGTCTACTGTGCTTTTTATTCCCAAACCTCTTAGACCAAATGAAATGGGTTATTCTCTCTCCTGCTGCCACCACTGCACTTCCAGTGAAGGCTACACCTTTGAACTTCTAACTCTTTACTTTTAGTCTTGCCATTTGGTCCCTTCTCATTGCCTTTCATAGGAGTTGGCAATTTTTTTCTGCAAAACACCAGACAGTAAATATTTTATGCTTTGTGCATCATGTGGTCTTTTTAGCGATTGCTCAATCTTATCTTTGCAAAGGAAAAGCATCATATATTATATGTAAATAAATGACTGTAGCCACATGCTAATAAAACTTTACTGATACTGAACTTTGAATTTCATATACTTTCCTTGTGTCACAAAATGTTGACTTATTATCCCCAGCCATTAAAAAATGTAAAAAAACATCCTTAGCTGACAGTTCATATAAAAACAGGGGGCAAGCCAGTTGCAGACTGTGGGCCATAATGTGCTAACACAGGTCTATAGTAGAAAATAAACAAAAATGAAACTCAGAACTCCTTTATGAACTTTGTTTTATTCTGCCATTTGGAGCCACCCTGGGGCTGAGGAAGTAGAACACACATGGGCTTTCGAGTATGAGGTCTGGGATGCTAATCCTGGCCCTATCATCTACTACCAAAGTAGTCTTGGACATATTTTTTTTTTCTGGGACATAATTAACTGCTTTTGACTTCACTGTCATCATCTATAAAATAGAAGCAATAATGTACCTGTTGTGAGCATTAAATGAATTTGTATATATTAAGCTCATAGCACCAAATGCTTGGCATTGGTTGATTCTAGCTTGTAATAAGGCTTCTCCAGATCAACTCTGGCTCTGGGAAGCAACCCTGCCACTCTATAAGCCATACCTGGGCAGTAGGAGAGAACAAAGCCATAGCCAAGCACAAAGCCAGAGAGACAGACATTGGTTGTTTTCAGACACATGGTGAAGTTTCTAAGGGCCCAGTTAGCCCTGAGTCCTCTGCTACCATTCCTAATTCTGTTGGGCCACTTTTCCTCTTAGCAAGAACTTCTGACTTGCTCAGTGCTTAACCCCTCTTAGCCGGCTCCCCAAATATCTAGGTGAGCCCTGGAACCTTTCTTCATTCCTGCATCTCTTCCTACTTTGATCTGGGGAAATTCAGACCAAATACACACAGACTGGCCTGTAGTTGGGTCTTAAATAGGCTGTGCCTGGATGGGCACCCAAAGCTCTCTCCATCCTTCATGAACTTCCTGCTGTACTGAAAATGGACTTTCTCCAGATCTCAAGAACTAGACTTGCTATGGGAGTTTTAGAGCCCAAACCCCCAAAGTATACAAACAAGGGACATCACATTACTTTTAAGACAGAAAACATCAGTGCGGCACAGAAAAGGCTAAGGCTTAAGGTATTTTCAACCTTATTTCAAAACCTCTAAGGGTGCCACTGTCTCTGGAATACAGGAGCTCCACTGCAGTTTCCCTAGTGTTGCCCAGACCAGCCCTCCTGTGTTCTGATTTCCTCTCCCCTCAAGAAGTCTCCACCTGCAGTCCAGCCAAAGGGGCTGTTTCTTATTACCCTCAACAATTTCCAGCCTCCCGCCGTTGTATATAATTCAATCACAATACATAAAAAGCTTTATTACACATCTTCCCCCTAGACTGAGCTAAGGACAGGGAGGAGATTATGTCCGAGTCAGCTCAGGGTTCCCTACACCTTCTGTTCCCTACAGAAGCCTGGCATGGGGCAAACACTTAATAAATGTTAATGAATGAATCAAACTTCTGAAGTTTTCTCCCGTTAAACTGTTTTAGACTCTTATTAGCAGAGTAGCACAGTCTGGGTCACTGCCAAGAAGTAGAAAAACCAAAGAGAAAGAAAAGAAGCATAACCAATGTGATCCAAGTGATGGAAAATAGGTTTTAGGGGTGAGGTGAAAGCAGCCCGGGCTGTTTAGCCTGGAGAAGAGATGATGAGGCCTAACTGGATTCTAGGTTTAAGTATAGAAAAGGTTCTCATGAGAAAAATCTTGATCATCTCCTCTTCCCTTTATAATCAGAAGAAACTTTTCCATATTCATAGAAAAGGAAATAATAAGAACTAGCTTAAGATAAGACCAGGGGGGTTTAACCTGGATAAAAGAACCAGATTAGGCACGATTTTTCCAGAGATACAGCATTGTTTTTGGCAAGTGAACTGGAGGAGTCTTGCTTAGCACTTTTGCTAAAAGTTGTGCAAAAGGAAACAAATATGCCATCTGGTCCTGTTTACTGTGGAGAGACATGGCAGAAAACCCAAGTCAGGTGAGATTTTCTAATAAGCCACTGACTTTTTTTTCAGTATTGGGGATTGAACCGGGGGTGATTTACAACTGAGCTATATTCCAGTCCTTTTAATTTTTTTATTTTGGGGCTGGAGATGTGGCTCAAGCGGTAGCACGCTCGCCTGGCTCGCCCAGGTTCGATCCTCAGCACCACATACAAACAAAGATGTTGTGTTTGCCGATAACTAAAAAATAAATATGAAAATTCTCTCTCTCCCTCCCTCTCTCATTCTCTCTTTAAAAAGTATTTATTTTGAGACAGGCTCTCATTAAGTGGTCAAGGATGGAAACTGGCAAAACTTTTGCCTCAGCCTCCAGATTGCACACAGCAAGCCACACTTTTTATTGACTCTTTTCCTACAGGCACTTTTTCTGGTGTCATGATTTGTAACCCTGTGACAGAATAATCCAACATTTCCAAGTTTCACTAATAGGGCAATGGAAAGAGTGAAGGCAGTGACATCAGAGTGAAATGGTAGGAGAAATGGCCCTAATGAATATATTGTCTATAAAAATAGTGCTAAAACTGACATTAATATAATTTGAATGATTATAATTAAAGCTAACATTTATTCAGTACCTACCACATGCCAGGTAGCATTCATATCCCTCCCCCATTTTACAGATGAAGAAACAGACTAGGCAAGGTTAAATAACTTGCTGAAGTCATACAGCTGCACAGTGACAGAGCCAGGACACAAATCCAGGCAGTCCAACTCTAGAGTCTACACCTTACTTATTGTCTTCCTACAGGAAGAGAGGCTGGATCTTGAACCTTAAGATCTCTGAATTCAGGTTCCTTCCCTTAATCTGCCCCAAGTCAGGAAGGGCAAAGCAATACATGACAGTTAGCAGGAGACAAGGCCTCAGAAGTGAAACCCAATCTCCCCTGTTACAGAGAAGGAAATTGAGACTAAGGACTGAGATGAGGATAAGCAGATCAGGGTTTGAATGCCAGTTTCTTATCTCCTTTTGCTCTTTCCTGCATTATAGATTCTTGTTGAAATGTGAGGAAATGATGCAATACAATGTGTCATATGCGTGGCTTCCCCAGAAGATTTCTGGAACAAACTGCCAATTGTACATCAGAACCCTTCCTGAATTACAAGGGTGCTCAAAGCCTCTCTAAACTCATTTTAAGATTCTACTAGTTAAGGACGAGAGTGCACTGACTTATGGTATTGTAGGAGCTGCCAAAATGCTCACTTATTAATCCACTCAAGCAAACCTAGACCAGGCACCTTCCAAACTGTGGCTCACAGTTTAAGGCCCCTCACTGATGTCCCCATTCTAGGTTATTTGCTCCAGACAGCCCCAGTCATGGCACCTAGAACCCTGCAACAAAAGGGAGAGATCGTCAGCCTTTGAATCTAACCCCCGTAGGTCTGAACCAAGCTATGCCACTTACTAGCTACCTGACCTTGGGGAAATCACTTTAATCTTTCTGAGGTCTGGTTTCTTCATCTTTAAATTGGGGGACATTGCAGGGATTATGAGGATTAAATAAATTATAGTGTATAAAGCAAGTGGCACATTGCAAACCACAAAGCAGACACCTGATAAACATCAGTGTTCTTTCCACCCCTCTCTACATTTGTCCACAATCCACCATTATTTCCCCTCCACACCAGCTCTCCTTCTTTCCCCTGGCACACTTACACACACACTGGGCATCTCTGCCTCTAGACCATCTTTCAAGCTGCTCCTTCTCCCATACAGCATAAATTCCCCACCTTCAGGAGTCCTCTGGTCAAGATGGGATTGATTTTTCCTTCTCTCAAACTCCCACTTTGTTTACATTCCTTATTACATTTACCACAGTCAGTCTGCTTTCAGTTATTTATGTACTTATCTATCTTCCCAATGACACTGTAGAGAGAAGGCTTGGAGAAGACAATTACTTACAAGAGGACAGGAAATGTGTTGTTGTCCTCTGTGTATATTTCTCAACAGCAGGGGCTTGTACATGGCAAGAGCACAATATGTTCTTGCTGAATTGGATCTCTCCGCCCTAGACTGGGATTCTTTATACAGGCAATTTAAAAAAATTTATTCATTTATTGAGTATTTACCATGTGCCTCAATACAATAAATTGACATTTATTCATATGCCAGAACTAAGATCCACTAATACTCATGTGGATTTACTTCATTCCTTTCTCCATTTCCCCACCCCCGTGGTACTGGGAATTGAACCCAGGGCCTTACACATGCTAGAAGTGCTCTACTATTGAGCTACATCTGCATCCCCTTTTTTGTTTGTTTTGAACTAAGATCTTGTTAAGTTGTCCAGGCTAGCCCTGAACTTAGATGCTCCTACTTCAGCCTCCTAAAGATGGGATGACAGGCAGGTGCTACCAAGTCTGGCCCTTTTTCATTCTTCCAACACACTCTGGACTCCTCTTATTATATTTTTCAGCATGCATGGAGCCACTGTTGGGAGGATGTCTTTTATTCCCATAGGAAGGCAGATTTGGGAGCAAGTTCTTTGGAGAACTGGTCTACTCCACTGGGTAGGAGATGACTGCCATTAAAAACATCAGATCCATGGGATCAGAAAACAGATCTGGGTGATTTCTATCTGCCTCAGTTTCCTAGTCTACAAAATAGTTTAAAGTACTAAAAACATTGTCAGCACATAGCACTCAATAAATATAGATATTATAATAATAATGTAGTGCTGGGTGTGGTGGTACATGCCTGTAACACCAGCTACTCAAGAGGCTGAGGCAGGAAGATCACTTGAATTCAGGAATTCGAGGCCAGCCTGGGTAACATATAGAAACTTCATCTCAAAAAACTAAAGTAAATAAATAAACGTTAAAAATTATTTTTAAAAATCTCAATGTTGTAAATTGGAAAAAAAAGAGGACATTTCATTTCTACAATTATCTCTACCCCATGACTGATTTCTTATGTAATCCCTATTAAGTCTTTTCCCATCTCTGGGCCTTTTCCCATCTGTAAAATGAAAGTGATAGAACCAGATGGTTCCCAAGATCCTTCTACCTGATGTATATTTTTCTGTGATCAACAAAGAACATTTGGTTCCATATGCTGAGGCTGTTGGCAAGGAAAAATGAAATTTGTAGTTGCTGGTCCCCAGATGGGACAGAATGCTGTTTACCAAGGCCAAGGGCAGAGCAACTGATTAGTCAGCCACCTGTGAGTTTTCCCCTGCATGAACTATAGCAACAACTCTGTGGGTCTCAGAACAGAGTATGACCTCCCTTCCAACAAAACTCACAGAAAAAGGAAGACAAGAGCCAGAAAAAACAGCAGCAATGGCTCATGCAGAATCCCTGCACTTTCAGGCCTTTGATGCCTGTAACTAGGACATCATTAATCTAAACTAGGGCCCTCCTTAGCCACAAAGAGAAGGAAAACACAAAGTCCTCTTCTGAACCTGAAAGCTCATAAAACAAAGACCAAAGTGAGTAAATAGGAAATGTCACTGACTCACTTAACCACAACATTGCAGATGCCTACTGTGTGCCAGCCCTGAACCAGGCAGAGGAGGAATGAAAGAGACAGTCCCTTGTCTGTATGGAGTGACATACCAAAGGCAGACTGTGATGAGAACTCAATCAGAAATTCAGCCTCTGCTACAGAAGACAGGAAGGGGAGCAACTAATCCTGCAGGAGGATAAGATGCTTCACCAAGGAGATCACATGAGATATTGGTCTTGAAAGATGAGAAGGAGCAGGGAATGCAAGCGAAGGCTGGAGCAGGAACATGCAGAGAGTGTTTGAATAACAGAGACTAGTTTATCTTGACTGGGGCAAAGGATGCAAGTTTGAGGAAACAAAGAGAAACAGGGCATAAAAGAGGTTGGGAACAGATTATGGGGTCTTGTGTATGAGGCTGAAGAGTCTAAACTGTACAGTGGCAGTGAAGTCCACAAAGGTTTCTGAGCAGAGATACAATCAGAACAATGTCTCAGTGAGATCATATGGGCACCCATGAAGAAGATGCAAAAGGAACTATATTATTGAATTATTATGGGACCACATAATAGGAAGCCACACACTTTCTAAGCATGTGCTGCAATCCAACAGCTCCTATTAGAAAAGCTTCTCTCTCCCATGGTTTGTCTTCATGCAATATGGGTTGATGAGCCCCACAACAATCAAAATCTGCTAAAGCACTGGAGTAACAGGACTCCCAAAGTCAAGATCCCAGCTAGTTCTCTGCAATACAGAAGAGCAAAACTGAGGTGGGAAGATTGAAAGGTGAAAGGTAGAGAGAGGGTACCAAATCCTCTGGCTAGCTCAGTTCCATATAAAAACTCTGGGTCTCTTCTTCACATTACTCCCAGCCTATCTCTCTTTAGAGAGGCTGAAGCTAAGGATAGCCAGCTGAAGACACCTGGCTGATGGCTGAGGATCCAGTGAGACACTATATACCAACTGCCCAACAGGCACTTAGCACATGGGCAGCAGTCAATAAGTATTAATTCCCTCCCCATGCCACAAGGTCAGTTACACCTGTAAATCCCACTGAGGCTTCAAGGCTCAGGCCTTATCAACTCTTCTTTCAGAGCCTCTCTAGAGTACTCCAGACCAAAATGGCCCAGTTTACAGGAAATCACATATTCAGTACCCATTGCATGACAGGTGCTATACTAGATGACTTACATACAATCCTATTCAATCTTCACAGTGGCCTTATTGTGCCCATTTTAGAGAAGAGAAACAAGCTCTGAGAAGGGAATTGACTGAACAAGGACACACATCTAGGAAGTGGCAAAGGTGAAATTTGAACCCAGGGCTGCCTGATCCCAAAGCCAAGCACTTTCAACATTTCTGTCATTTCTGTCATCTGCAAAAGGCCTATGATCTTCCACTGAGTGTCCTACAGGTAGCCTGGAAGTTCTCTAAGGAAAGAGACTGGGCCTGACGCTATGACACTCCCCACTGGACAATCAGCTGCAGATGGCAAGGCTTTGAATATTGTATTGTGAAATAAATGAAAACAGTTAAATTTCAAACAATGTAGTAAGCACAGTTCATAAATTCCTCATATGAAAAACTATTCATGATGTTGGACTGCCTGAGCCCTGAGCCCTGCAATAAGTTTGCCCTGTTCTGTTCCCCGGTTAGGACTGATGATAATACCGGTCACAGGTTGAGCTCTTAACCTCAGACACCAACAGTGATCCGACCTGTCACAACCCAAACCCCGACAGACCCTAGGCACAGGCTGAGCCCTGACTGGAACATAAACTGAGCCTTGGTCTCAGCATAGACGCAGCCTCAACAGGTCTTAAATGAGCCCTGAAACCCGTCCTAAAAGAGCGTCCCCTTCGCCTGTCCTTTAGCAGCAGAATCGGGTCGTGACCTCTAGCCGCTCTGAGGCCCTGACTGCCTCCTCCCTCCCAGGAACACCGACTCACTCCAGACCCCCGCCCCGTGTTGCTCGGAGGGACATCTGCTGTCTCGCTTTTACCTTAGCTGACCACAGAGGCAGCGGTGGCGCGCTCCCCCACCTGCAGGTCTCTCTGCCGAGAATGCGGAAGAGGCGGTGCTAGACACGGGGGGAGGGCCCCAAGCAGAGAGGGGCATGAGGGGGCGGTGCTGCGCTTGCGCCCTAATGGCCACAAAGAGGGCCTCAACCTGAGTATCTGCGCATGCGTGACATGCGAAGGGCAGAGAGAGCTCTGGTTAAGGGTTGGGACTTAGCTCATTTCCACGCTTTCTTTTCCTAGTCTTAGCTTCCGGAAGCCACTGAAGGGCCTGGAGGGACGAGACCTGGCAGACGCAGGTTTAATCAGTATTTACTGAACTCTTCTGCATGCCTGAAAGGAATTTTAAATGATTTTTATATATGAATAAGTGCTGCTAGTCTTCTCTAAAACGGGCCAATTCTGTAAAATATCTTTAAAACTATGGATGCCTAGAATTTCACTTCTGTGTTTGAGTAAAACATTAACTCCATTAGTAGAAAACAAAAAAATAAGGGAGCTGGGGTTGTGGTTCAGTGGTAGAACACTTGCCTAGTACATGAGGCACTGGGTTTGATTCTCAGGACCACATTAAAAAATAATAAAGGTATTATGTTCATCTACAACTAAAGCAAATTTTTTTAAAACAAAAATTTTAAAAGTTTGTTTCTTATAGAAAAACAACTGTAAAAGGACTAATGCCGCAACCAACCTCGCCACGACACTTCCGTAGGCTGCAGGTGCCATGAGAGGACAGTGTTTCCTTGGATTTAATTCAGGTTCTGACGTTCAGTGTTTCCTTCTTTGTAAGATGGAAGTAAACAAAACTTCCCTGCCTGACTCAGCTTGTAGTGAAGATCTGGTGAGCAATGCTACTGAAAGAGCTTCCTGGGGATTGGGGATATAGTTTGGTTGGTAGAGTGCTTGCCTTGCATGCACAAGGCCCTGGGTTTAATCCCCAACACCACCAAAAAAAAAAAAAAAAAAAAAAAGAGCTCCTTGGACTGTTCATCATTCACGCCCCCCACCCCAACATTTGTTCCTTCTCCACTTCTTGGGCAGGTTTTCTCACCTGAATGATGGAAGGAGGTGGGGAACATTAAGATTTTGCTAAATTTTCCAATTTGGGTGAAAACTGGGGACATAGAATCTTCTCCCAAGCTTCTGTTAGAATCCCTCAGTCCAACCTGAAAGCTCCTGGGTATCCCAGCCTCTCCCACGCATCACCTTTCAAGAGTCTTGCTGGCCTGTTCTTCTTACTGTCTTAATTGCCAGTTGGTCCAGAGTCACTCAGGCCTATGTTGTGATCCATATTCTCAAAGTTGCTATGCCCCAACATGGCAAACAAGTTTAGTTAATATTGAATGAGGGTGCTGAGGGTCTCTGAGGAAGGGGGCTCCTCCATGGCAGCTGGAACTCCAGCCATGTTTGTGGGTTCATTTTACCATATATTCAACAGCTCCCTGCATAGAGTGGCAGAAATGCACTTAAAAGAGGCTGTAGTGTTCCTGGGAGCGAAGGTTGGTGGGGCATCCTCACCAGTGGGATGCTGGGTCCCAGGGTGAAGAAGATGGCTTACTCCCTTGTTCCCTGTTCCCAAGATGATTATGGATCTTGAGCCAACAGGAAAACAAAGTCCAGCCTGGCTTCCCAACCAATCTGCTACTTTATCTCTCTTTTTTAAAAATTTTTAGTTGTAGTTGGACACAACACCTTTATATTACTTATTTATTTTTATGTGGTGCTGAGGATCAAACCCAGGGTCTCACACGTGCTAGGGAAGCACTCTACTGCTGAGCCATAACCCCAGCCTGTTACTCTACTTCTAATGCTTTGCTTCTCTTAAGTCTCTGTTCTGCTAGGTTTAGCCCTATTGGTGAGGACAGGCTCTTTTCTCAAGTCACTAAGCCCCAGTTCTTTCTTTCTTTCTCTCTCCTGTAAGCATCCCTCTCTGAATCTCTCAAAGCAATTTTTGTGTTGGCTTCCTGCTGTCTTAATTGCCAGTTGGTCCAAAGTCACTCAGGCCATGTATGGTGCAAACCTTGGGCCACACAGTTCTGAGATAAATCTTCACTGTATTTCAAAATGACCATGAACCCAGCACATGGACTTTCTAACAGCCTGATATGTCCAATGATTGTGGAGGTGGTGAGCAATCTGACATAGGATTTGTGCAAACAGCACCCTCTTAGAATGCTGGACTAAGGACCTCCTCTGGAGCACCAGAAGAAGGAACAGAAGAATGTAGGCCTTTCAGATTCTAGAGCAGTGAAAGGATGAAGGGATATTGGAGTCCACAAGGGAAGCCAGCTAGCTAAAGACAAATTTGATTCAAAAAACTATTATATGTCAAGCACTCAGAACTGTACCTGAAACATAGCAAGCATTAGCTATTATTATTAATATTATTATGAAGGATTCATAGGCTAATGAAGGTGCTTAAAGATCAATCAATCCTTCACTCCTACTTCTGATGTGAAATAGCTGAGGAATACAGGTCTAAAGGAGGGTTGGTACTTTTATGGAACTTTGGTGGGGGATAGAACTGGAACCCAGGTCTCTACTTCCAAGCTTCTGTACAAAGCCAGGCTGGCACTGTTGCTTGTAGAAGGGGAGCTCTAGGTGGACCTTTGCTGACTTAATAAAAACCAAGCCAAATGGATAAGATGGTTAACAACAACAAAATGTACCAAGCTGTTTTTCAACTCCTATCTGGAAAGATTGTAGGTTAAGTTCAGTGGGATAACAAGACATGAGCCAAGAGATTCAGATGTCTCCTGGAGAATAAGCTAAGGAGTTAGCCCCATGTCCTACCTCCACCACTTTGAGATTTAGCCAACAACAAACACTTTCCTTGTGAAATGGCTTCCTTTTCTATAATTAGGGTTGGGACTCTATTTCCACTGTTCCTTCATCTGTTAGTTCCCCTAATCCCCATATGAAGGGGTGAGATCTTAACTATAGCCAATGCCAGGTAACTTGAACTAAAACTAAGAAAATTTCACCATCAGATTTGAGTACTCCAAAGGCAAGGGCCAGCCCTCTGCTTCCCAAGGGTCTAGAATTCTCAGAGTCCTGGGAGAACCTTAGGACTGGGAGAGCTGGAACAGACATGATCATACCAGCCAGCCCACTACACGGCCCTTGCTCTCAGGGCAAAAAGCCCTTCCAGCCCCATTCTGGCCTGGCACATTCCATGGTCTGCCAAGAGCCATGTGGCACCCAGACCACAGCTTCCCACAAGTGGATCCTTTAGTTGGCCTCTTTTACTTTGCCAAAAATAACAACAATAAAGTCTCCCTTCTATTTCACAAAAATAGATTTCCCTCCCCCTGGCCCCCATGCCATCAGCCCTTGCCACGGTCTAGAATCCACTGTGCAAGCTGCAGTCCACTCTAGGGGAAGCTCCTACTCCCCTCACTCCAGAGCCGCAGTCAAAGCTGCCAGGCTAGCATGTTTCCCTTGGGAACTTCTCTGCAGGCAGCAAAGGCAGAAATCCCAGGCCCTGATGGCTGGCCCCAAGAGCCCCATCTGTTTCCCCATTGGGCAGGCAGTTCTAGGCTGTCAAGAAGGGCATAATTTTGGAGGCTTGGCTCAGCAGGCAACCCAGCCAACCCAAGGGGTGGTGGGGCTCTCTGGCTAGAAATTGTTGCTCAGAGCAGGAACAGCTGTGTCCTGAAGAGGGTTTGTGAAACCCTTTTTCCATGTGCATTTCTGTGTAACAGTCAGGTCCTCATTTTGGAGGCAAGCCCCTGGTCTTTAATCCAAGTCCATGAAAGACAGTTTTCCCCTCTTCTCCCAGCTTTAGTATCCTCCTTTGTACAATGAGAGACAGACTGGATTATTCTCAGGTCCCTCTGGTATTCCATCCTGGCCTCCCAGTATAGAGGCTTTGGGAGGGCAGAATCCTGTTCCTGCCTTAGTTTCCCCACCTGTGTTGTGTGGGCACAGGGCTGGGCAAGAAGTTATTGAGCAGTGAATGAATATCCCAGTCTCTTTGTGGATGGCTGTGCTTGGAGATCCAATCATCTGGAATGTCTCAGGAATAAGGTGGGAAGGAGGCAGGTACTTTCAGGATGGCGTCTCTCCATCAGCTATAAGATCCTCAGTGTCCTGGGATGGGAGAGAGGACTTCAGATTTCCCAGTTCAAATCCACTGGATCCTTGGACTGGAGTGTCGCGACCCCTTGCCCGCAAGGAAGACGCAACTCAGGAATCTTCTTTCAGCAGTTTATTCAGGCCTTGATTTAAGTATCTTTTAGTGACTCCCTTTCTTTCTCCTTCCTTTCTTTCTCCTTTCTCCCGAGGGCCCAAGCACAGCCTAATAAAGCCTCCCACGTACCAATCTTAAACCGCCGCGTGGGTCTTTCTTATAGGGTGGCAAGAGATAGCGTGCCAACTCTCCACAAAGGAATTTGATTTATCACAGGCCACAGTGGAAGCCGGCGCCATCTTCTAATGGCGGCCACAATTTACAACAATGGCTTACTACAGTTCCCCCTTCTAATTTATAAAACAATGCAGGCGAAAGTAGAGGTCCTATCCTACTGTGCAGAAGTGGCTGCAATGTATGGTTCAGTCCTAAGGAGGCGCCTTCCCCAGACCTGACCCCATATCAGCCGACGCCTTTTTTCGTAGGGCGGGGGTGTGGACGTCAAACCCGCATGCAATAGGACATGCTTTCCTTGAGGTCCGTTGAGGGATCACTCAAGTGCAGTGCTTTGCCTCGCATCCTGCATCGTGATGAAGGTGGACGAAGGGGGACAGCTAAGGCTGTTCTGTGGCTGCACACAACGACAAACGAGTTGACAGCACCCTGAAAGAAAGGCACGGACTTTAAGGCGATAGAGAAGCATTAGTGTGGAAACCCACCTGCGTGCAATGGCAGCAAGACCGGCAGAGTGCAAGGGCTTTCCAACACCAAGAGAATAACGAGGAAAGACATGTCGATCCCAGTGCAATGTTATAACAACTTGGGGTGCAACGACCATGTCAAAGATTTACTGTTTAAGCTGCGCAAGCCAGACTTGAGGTGAGTTGCCATTTTCTAAAGCTGCAAGAGCTTGGATGATCATAGCCTTATCGTGAGCATTGCGGGCCTTGAGGCGACAGAGAAACCACAAACAGAGAAACATACCGAAGCAACACATTGCACCAAAAATGCCTACCCCCACCCACTCTTTAAAAAAGGAAAAAGCAGAAGATATCCAATCGGTGAATTGACCCAAAGTCACGGGATCAACACGGGTGTTATTCAAGACAGCTATCTGGGTTAGTTGAGACTGGATCATGTCTTCCGCTTCCATGGACCAATTTCCAGCCAAATATTCGCCAATGATGCGGGAAGCATTCCTGGAATCATTAAATCTGACAGAGGTTATGCATAAATGTGCACATTGGTCAACACAACCCAAAAGTACTAAGTCAGCCAATTCTTCTACCTGAGCTTGGAGTAAATCTATTCTTTGGTTGGCAGCTAAAATCCCTGACAAAATATGTTGATTAATTGTATTTTGGGATTCAAGTATAGTGGAAGTTTGTTGGATAACTTGATTAATGGTGGCAGCAGTTTGTACTTGATTGGCCATAGCCATTCCGGCCGTAACCGCTGCAGCAGCAGATATCGCCACGGCTGTCACTATAGCCGCTGTGATTCCAAAATCTCTGCGGACTCTAAGTAGCTCAACAATAGGGAATTTATCAGGATCCGCAGTGACCGGGATTGGGACAAAAGTTGGAATTTTCATAACCACTGCTATAGTCCAGGAACCATTCCAACACTCAGATAAGAGACAGGTAGTATGAGAACAATCCAGCATCCCCGATGAGGTGGCCTCAGCCAAAAGGAATAAGAAGGGGGATTGGACACAGACCATTGCAGGAGGCAATGTGGCATTATACAACAGAGAGTTGAATGAAACAGATGTAAGTCTATTACCTTGTTCACTTTCCCTAACAGTACCAGAGATATTAGCCAGCCAACTTTTGGCTCCTAGCAACTGAGCCAATGCAGAAATATCGGCTGAAGCCCCCTTTTCATTAGAAATCAGCCATTGAAACCAGGACCAACCTACTCCTGTAGAGGAGCTGGCACTATTGTTAAAGTTATAAACATACCTATTAAGAGAGGGGGAAAGGGAGAAACCTTTAGCAACTTGATGTTTCTCCCAAGAATGATCCTGACAAGGCGTAAATGTTGGGGGGAAACCAAGATTAGGGGAACAGTAAGGAGAGGCCTTAAAATGAGTGGCATTATAAATACTACTAGAAGAAGGAGGCACTGGGATTAGTACCTCGGAGATAATAGCCAAGGTAGTTATGTTAAGAGCAGAGCTGCTGTTTGCAGGGGTCTCTGAGCCTGATTGCTTCTCCGAAGCTACCTTGCTCAATATATCACTGATAATGCTTCCTGAGACCTGATTGGACCGCAATGGGTCCTCCCAGTTAGTCAAATTTTTGGTCTTAAGGCTAATGCAATTAGCGTTTCTAAGGCTGAAACAAAAAACTCCTGTAAGATTAACTTGAGATTGATTAAAAATTCTCTCCATGTCCCCTCTAGGAGAGGCACAGGGAGCAGACATCTCACATGAGGTAGAAAAAAGAGTGGGGAGGACACTAGAATTACCATGAACCGGCATCGGCATTGGCCAGGCCCGTGCCACTGCCCACCACCGCATTGGTGTCGCCTGTGCCATCGGCACCAGCACCAGAGCCAGAGCACTTAGCAGAATGAAGATCTTCATCACAGGATTGTTGTGGTATCTCTTGTTGCTGGTCAGCTGATGTCGAGACTCTTCTTGTCAAGCATTCAGGGACCCACAACGGTTCCATACGATCCTGGGGAAAAACACATACAGATCCTCGTGCCCATGTCAGCACGGGGTCAGGGCCGTTCCATTGGCCCGTAAGAACATCCTTCCACTTAACATAGCCAATCACAGAGGGCTGAGGGGACACATGTCTATCGGCCGCAGAGCGACCATGAATATCCAAATTCAAAAAATTAATGGTAAAGAGAGCTAAGGACAGGCGTTCTTTAGGAGTGTGTTCAGCTCCTATTCCCCCTTTTTGTTTTTGTAAAGTTTCCTTTAAGGTGCGATGAGCACGCTCAACAATGCCTTGTCCTTGAGGATTATAAGGTAAACCATGAGTAAGTTGCACTCCCATAGTAGAACAAAAAGCTGTAAATTGTCTGCCAGTATAAGCAGGTCCATTATCAGTCTTAAGGGATGCAGGTGCACCCCATGCTGCCCATGCCTCTAAACAGTGAGTAATGACATTACGTGCCTTTTCTCCCGATAAAGCAGAAGCATGGATAATTCCAGAGCACGTATCAACGGAAACATGCACATACTTAAGGTTACCAAAGTCAGGTATATGTGTCACATCCATTTGCCAAACAATCAATGGCTTTAATCCCCGTGGGTTTACTCCATAATTAGGGGGATGAAGAAATGTGACACAATGGGGACATTGCAATACTATCTGCCGAGCATCCGCTCTTGAAATGGAAAAACGCCTGCACAACGTTAATGCATTAACATGGAAGTTTTGGTGAAACAATTTAGCCCCCTCTAAGGAGGAAGCCAAGCATATCAATTGACTTCTAGTGGCTAAGTCCGCACAGGCATTACCTTGGGATAACGGGCCAGGAAGAGAGGTGTGAGCCCTGACATGCATTGGATAAAAAGAAGCAGTGCGGTTAGAGATAAGCTGTTGAAGCTGAGTAAAGTAAACAGACACATTGTGGGCATCACTAATAGTTCCCACGGCCTCCAGGACTTTCAGTGCTTGTACCACATAGCTGGAGTCCGAAATAAGATTAAAAGGAAAAGAACACTGTTTAAAAACTTCAATAACAATTTGTAGTTCTACCCATTGTGGATTTCCAGGAGCAAATTGATGCTGGATAGGGGGAGAGTCATTAATTACGTAGGCTCCCATTCCAGACTTGGAACCATCAGTAAAAATGTTAACAGCCCCCGGAATTGGACTGGATGAAGTTACCTTAGGGAAAATGATGGGATGTTCTTTAACAAAATGGAGTAATGGATGAGAAGGGTAGTGATTATCAATACTCCCTTGAAACGAGCAACACAGAATAGCCCAGTTGTCTAGAGTAGCACATAAAACATTAAGTTGAGCTTTAGTGTAGGGTATGATAAGAGAAGAAGGTGATTGGCCGAAAAATTGAATGCTTTGTTGAATCCCTTTAAGTGCCAATGCTGCAACAGCATCAGGATAATATTCTAAGGATTTTCCTGGGGATACATGTGGGTGGATCCATAGTAAAGGCCCATCTTGCCACAGTACTCCAGTAGGCTGCCACATAGTGGCAAGCACACATAACTGGAAAGGTTTATCACTTTGGAGCCTGCATAGAGTGGCATGCTGTATAGCTTGTTCTACTTTTATAAGGGCCGCTCTAGCCTCAGTAGTGAGGCTACGAGGGGAAGCAAGATCTGGATCACCCTTAAGAGTAGCATACAAAGGCTGGAGCACAATATTAGGAATATGTAAATATCCTCTTATCCAATTAATATCTCCCAGCAATTTTTGAAAATCATTTAAAGTTCGGAGATCTTGAGTCCTGATGGTAATTTTTTGTGGTTTTAATTTGTCATACCCAATTGTCGCTCCCAAAAACCTGATAGAATCCCCCGTTTGAACCTTTTCAGGTGCGATGTGCAGTCCATGTTGAGCCAACAGCATCACGAGTTCTTTATAAGCCTCATAAACTGTCCGTTCTAATTTTGCGGCCAATAACACATCATCCATATAGTGAATGATCTTGGTGGAGGAATACTTATGTCTGAGAGGTGCGAGTGCCTTTCCCACATACATCTGGCACATAGTGGGACTGTTAGCCATCCCCTGTGGCAACACCACCCACTCAAACCTTTGATCTGGTTCCTCATGATTACACGAGGGAAGGGTGAAAGCAAAACGTTGGGAATCTTTAGGATGCAAAGGAATAGAAAAGAAACAGTCTTTAATGTCAATAACAATTATATGCCAGCCTTGAGGAACAGAGGAGAGCAGAGGCAGCCCTCTTTGAATGGGCCCCATAAGCTGCATCTGAGCATTAACTGCTCGTAGATCATGCAGTAGGCGCCACTTCCCTGATTTTTTTCTTAATGACAAATATGGGAGTATTCCATGGAGAAGTAGAAGGTTGGATGTGACCCAAATCAAGTTGTTCTTTGACTAGATCATGGGCTGCTGCCAGTTTAACCGAGGGAAGAGGCCACTGAGGCACCCAAACAGGCTCCTCGGTGAGCCATGCTATGGGTATTTGAGCCCCAGTGGCCCCTAGGAAAAACCCAGACCAAACCTGTTAAGCTTTTGATGACCTTGCACAGGATGCTTACGTCCCTGTAGGTGCCTTCCTAGTCCTAGACCTGGCTCATACCCCATATTTTGCATGATATGTTGAGACACTGGGGAATAGTCATTACTAAGAGTGAACCCCATGTCTTTCATCAGATCACGGCCCCATAAAGAAATAGGTAAATCAAGTACATAAGGCTGAAAGGTACCATCGTGTCCTTCCGAGTCCTTCCAAGATAGATGTCTACAGCTGATTTGAGGGGCTTGGGCATATCCAAGTCCTCTTAAGGATTGATCAGAAGCCTGCACTGGCCATCCCCTAGACCAGTCCTTAAGGGCTATGATACTACGATCTGCTCCTGTGTCCAGCAATCCCACAATAGATTTACCTTCTATGCTTAATTCCAAAGTGGGGCGATTGCTCATATCCAGTGACAAATAGGCACAATTTCCTCCGGTGGTACCAATCTGATTTCCTGTCCGTGACCTTGAGTCAGCAGGGAAGTGATTATGCAAACTAGGCAAAATTAGCAATTGAGCAATCCGATCCCCTGGGGAGATAGACACAATGCCCCTTGGAGCTTCCACCATAACCTTTATTGCCCCTACAGTATCAGGGTTTACAACTCCGGGGAAAACATGAAGACCTTGTAGGATAGTTGATGCACGTCCAATTAACAAACCTACAGTGCCAGGGGGTAAAGGCCCTTTGAACTCAGTTTCCACCAATTGGACTCCCATCTTAGGTGTTAATACGAGTCTGGAGGTGGAACAGAGGTCCAATCCCGCGGCACCTGTAGTGGCTCTCCGCATCTCGTGGGATGGCGCAGAGAAGGCCATGTCTCGGGTTCGGGTGTGACATTCTCCATTGCCCCATATATTCGTGGGCCCTGGGGTCGGGGGCCCCTTCGGCCGTTTTTTGGCCCAGCTGAAATAGGCTGTCCATGGATGTCCCTCACTGATCTACACTCTCTTGCTCAATGCTTCCCCTTTTTGCATTTTGGACACAGCCCCGGTTGACGAGGGCCATTAGAAGGGCCACCGCGAGGAGGTCCAGTAAAATTGCCTTTTTTGGGACAGTCACGTTTGAAATGGCCGGATTGACCACAATGGAAGCATGTTCCAGCACCAGGACCGCCCCCTTTTGCAATCCGAAGGACAGCAGCTGCAAGACCTGCATTAGTTAAAGGTCCTCCAAGCTCTCTACACACTTTCATCCAAGCTTCTATGCCCTTGTTTTTATAAGGAGCGATTGCTGCTTTACATTCTTTGGTGCATTGCTCAAAAACAAGTTGTTTAATCAAGGGCATTGCTCTATCAGGGTCACCAAAGATTTTTCCTGCGGCATCCACCATCCTAGCAACAAAATCCGAGAAAGGTTCTGTGGGGCCTTGCATGATTTTTGTTAAATTGCCAGACACTTCTCCTCTATTTGGGAGTGATTTCCATGCACGAATACAAATGTTATTGATCTGTTCATATACCTCAGGGGGGTATCCTGTTTGTTGATTAGCAAATCTGCCTTGTCCCAAAAGCATTTCCTTGTCCCAATGGGGGTGTCCCGCCGCATAGTTTTGGGCAGCCTGCTCTACAGCACCCTCTAGCATAAAGGCTCTCCAGTCCAAATATTTGCCTGGAGAAACACAAGCCCGAACAAGGCTAGCCCAATCAGAGGGAGTCATACAGTATCTAGACAGACTCTCCACCTGAGTTAATGTGAAGGCGGCATCCACCCCATAAGTACGCACAGACTCTGCCAGGGTCTTCACAATTTTGAAATCTAAGGGCTCATGGAATCTTCCCCTATTGTCATCCTGGAAAACTGGATAAGCAAGACCCATCTCAGCATTAACAGCCCTCCATGTTTGGGCATGGAAAGCTCTCCTCGAAACACCCTCACCGTATGGTGGCGGGTCCGGAGGATCATTTTTCTTGAGCTCCTGTTTATTTTTGTTTCCTTCTCCCATAGTTAAACTCCCTAGCTGCCGAGACAGTCTCCCGAGCTCCTCCTGTTCATCTTCCTCCTCTTCTGACCCACTTTTGCATGGGAGTGTGCGCAGTGTACTGAGATCTGGATACAAGCGTTTCCTCCCCCGTTTCTCGCTCTGCACATTCCCTTCCTCCTGAAATATTTCACTCCGTGCCAGAGACAATCGCCTCCTCCCCTGTTTCTCGCTCCGCACACTGCCATCCTCCTGGAATACGTCACTGCCTGCCGGAGATAATTGTTTCCTCCCCTGTTTCTCGCTCCGCACACTCCCACCCTCCTGAAATACCTCACTGCCTGCCATTTCTGATTTTTCTTCATGTAACTGCTCTAAAACTTCTTGTCTTTTAGTAAGTGCTTCCTGACATCTGCTATCTGTGAGGCAACTACGAATCATCTTCCAAAGGGGTATCACCCCACCCTCTAATATGCCCTGCTCAGAAGCAAAGTCAAGGTCTGTGCCTAACTTATCCCAGCTAGGCAGAGTAAAGCTGCCCCAGAACGGAAACCACAGTGTAGCAATATCTGTCTTCTGTAAAAATCTCTGTAAAGTACTACGTTTCACTTTTAGGCCCTTGGAACGTAACAGGTTATCTAGGGCCAGGAGAAGTGGACTTGAAGATACGGCACCCATGACACAACAAAAGACACACAAAAAACAAAAATGAAAGTAAGAGCAAAAGTACACAGTGCAGCTGCAATAAGATTTAATGCTCTCTCTGGCTTTACAGAGGAGCTGCCGCCTTGACAGCGGGTCCTAAATTACCTAGGACTAATCTCCGCTTTAACCGGGGTCCCAATTAACCTGGGACTAATCTCTGCTTTAATCGCAGGTCCCAATTAACCTGGGACTAATCTCCGCTTTAATCGCGGGTCCCACCTTACCTGGGACTAATTGGTGCACCACCCCTGACTGCTGAAAGTTCTGGTTCCCGGGTCTCGGCACCACTTGTCGCGACCCCTTGCCCGCAAGGAAGACGCAACTCAGGAATCTTCTTTCAGCAGTTTATTCAGGCCTTGATTTAAGTATCTTTTAGTGACTCCCTTTCTTTCTCCTTCCTTTCTTTCTCCTTTCTCCCGAGGGCCCAAGCACAGCCTAATAAAGCCTCCCACGTACCAATCTTAAACCGCCGCGTGGGTCTTTCTTATAGGGAGGCAAGAGATAGCGTGCCAACTCTCCACAAAGGAATTTGATTTATCACAGGCCACAGTGGAAGCCGGCGCCATCTTCTAATGGCGGCCACAATTTACAACAATGGCTTACTACACTGGAGGATTATTTTGTGCTGGGTTTCAGATCCTAAGAGTCAGTTTTGTATATTCTGGGAGCTAGAATGGAGTCCAGGATTCCTGATTTTAAAAGCTAGGGGAACTTTGTGAACATTAGGGATCATTCTCAAACCCCAGGAGGCACTCTATCAGGGCTTTCTGGATACATGGGCATCCTTGATCCTTGACCGAGCAACAGTGGTCATGGTCTAATGGTCCCAATCTCTTCATCCATCCATCCATCTCTCCATTCACCCAACATCTATGGAGAGCCTACTATGTGCCAGGGAGGGCCTATCTCTCACAGATAGGCATCCCATAGTCAAGATCACACTCACACTCACACTGGCATCTGTGTTCCAACTTACACAGAGGCCACTTACTCTCTTGCTGTCACCTCAGCCACAGTCACACCCACATTCCCCAAATAGGAACCACTATGGAAAGGTCAGAGAAGAAACTGGATAGCCCACCCTTCTCCCAGACTTCATGCCAGGGGGTTTGACTCCTCCTTTCTTTCCATTTGCCCACTTGAAGCCCTCCCTTCTCTATTCACAAGCAGCGAGGAGGACATGTAGACAGACTTCTGAGAACCAGAAGTCCACACGTATTGGGTATGTGAAGGGGTCCTAGGGCCTTCAGATTCCTCTAACATCAGACTCCCAAGGATGCCCTCCCCCAGCCACGCTGTATGCAGATGGTCCATCTGATGAGCAACAATGTCCAGGACTAGGCTCAGTGACAAATCCGCTCTGTCATTTCCCTCTGTAGAGACACAAGGTGAGGAGGGGTCAGTCTGAATTCATCTTGCCAGATAGTCACTTCCCAAACCATAGGACCCAACCATTCTTCTGTTTGAGCCTGGCCCCTCCCACCCTGGACCCCAGCTGTAGCCCGAAGACTGGATTCACTGTAGCATGGAATCCATTGTCGAACGAATTGCTTCCCCTAACGTATTCACTTGGCTATTTGAATTCTGTATAGTAGGCAGCCTTTGGATCTGAAAACTCCCAAAAGCTAGCCTTGGCAGGGGAGGCAATGGAGTTTTGGCCTCACCAGTGGCTCCAGCTCCCGCTGGTCTACCAGGCTGAACTCTCGAATGAAGTAGTAGAAGTGCTTGTAGCAGGTGTTGACGTGTGCTTCTGCCCCCATGCTAAGGATGCTGTCGAAGTGGTGGATATAGACATGGACAAATACTCGGAAGAGATGGGTCAGGATCTTGGTACAGACCTGCTGGAAGTTCTTGGGGAAGGGAACTCCTAGAGGCCAGAGAGGGACAGAAAGAGGGATCAACATCCTACTGACAAAATTTTGCCAACCCTCCCCACACAGACAGCTTTTGCTATTTTTTTTTCTCCCCAGTACATATCTCAGCACATTTGTCCTGGAGAGAGAGAAAAACAGAGAGGAGGACGGGGAGCGTGAGCCAGAGACAGTCAGACAGACAGACATGTTTTGTTATCTCCCATGTTTTTTTTTTTCTCCCCAGTGCTGGGGACTGAATCCAGGACCTTCTGCTTGCTAGGCCATTCTAGACAAGTGCTGTGCCACTGAGCTCTATCCCCAGCCTCTCCCATAGTTTAGTTTTTAATGAAGCACAGATATGACTGTGCCTCCCTGCTGCTGAAATGTAAATCAGCTTCTAAGTTTTCCCATCATCTAAAGCAGGGCTTTCCACCTTTGTTGCTGGTGACTGATCAACCCTTCTCAGATCATGATGAAAGTTATGGCTCAAACTCTCCCCAGCAAGTTGTGTATCTGCAGGGATTCTCACATCACACCCTTGTATATAAATTCCAAGGAGGGCTGATTTGGGTCTGCAGGGCTGGGATTGTGGCTCAAGAGATACAGTGCTTGCCTAGCACCTGTGAGGCAATGGGTTCAATCCTCAACACCACACCAAAATAAAATAAAAACATTGTATCCACCTAAAACTAAAAAAAAATATTTAAAAAGTTTTGGGTCTGTTTTTAAAATCTTGTGTCTTCAGGACTAAGTCCTAACTTCCCAACATGGCATTGCACAAGGTCTTTCATAATCTGATTCTGACCTCTCTCTACAGCCTCATCTTGAATCCCTCCTCTTTTCAACATTCACACAGCAAGTCCCAGACTCCCAATGATTAAAATTACTAATTACTAGAACCAGTTCATATATTCCTCATTTTTTCAAATATGCATTAGCACAAAAAACCTTCTATCTGTGAGCCTGCCCCTAAGCTGGGTCTTTTGAACCTTAGGCCTCTAAATCCTTACAGTTTGGCTGATGGGTCTGATAACCATTCTAGATATGAAAAAATGGAGGTAGTGCTTAAAGATTAAGTCACTTGCCCATTGCCACATAATTATTAATTAGTACAGACTGGAGGCAGGATTCAAACCCTCTTTACACTACATGGCAGCAACCCTCAGAAGTAAATAATAAAGACCCTGCCCTTGGACCTGTGGAAAAGGTAGTTTGTGCACAGCCCCCTATGCTCCCTTATGCTCAGGGCAGAGGTCTTGTGGTTTACATCCTCTACTCCATTGTGGCAGAGTCATCCAGGGTTAAAGGTATGGATATCTGGGGGTATGGATATCTCACAAGCCCAAGGGTATAAAGCTGGAAGGGAACAGAGCCCAGATTCAGGTCTATACCTGGCTCATCCAGCCCCACAGTCCCCTTTCTCCCTCATTGCTCTTGGTGGGATTAAGCCTTCCAGGTTCAGCCCAGGCTCCTCACACTTATCCTTCCCATCAAGACATTGGGTCCTGGTCTCATAACACAAGACATGAACTCTGGTTCTGACTCTTTCCTAATTCAGT
The DNA here is from genome assembly GCF_048772815.1 of Callospermophilus lateralis. Classification (NCBI taxonomy): domain Eukaryota; kingdom Metazoa; phylum Chordata; class Mammalia; order Rodentia; family Sciuridae; genus Callospermophilus; species Callospermophilus lateralis. The sequence goes on from NW_027516097.1 coordinate 557,122, forward strand.
GCACTTTCCGTCTTGGCCTCAGTTTCCTCCTATGTAAAATGAAGGTACTATTGTTGGGCATGATAGTACAGGAAATGGCAGCCACTGGCTGGGGAGGAGCTGTGGGCATTGAATTGTGACTCAGTGCCAGGCTTTCCTCAGCATTCAGACTTCTCCCCTCTGGGCCTGACCACCCTGCCACACCCATCTCTGAGTCTTATAGCCTTAATAGAAATGAGCTTGAGGCTGGGTGGGAGCAGGAGCCCAGGATATAGGTGGGGCTGCTGTGATGCACACACTGTCATGCCTGCTCAGCCCCTGGGTGAGGAAGCAGAGCCAGGGTGACATCACTCATCTCCCTCACCGCCCTCACTGCCCAGGCTGCACAGTTGAGATAAGAAAATACCTACCGCACAAGGGAAAATTCTGCCCTCAGAGCCTTGGTCTACAGTAAAGATATCATCTAGGTTCATCCAAGATTCAATCTCTTCTCTTTCCTGGGGCCAGGAATCAGAGGGAACTCCCAGAGGATGGAGTAAGATCAGCCCAAGAAGGCAAACCTATTACAAATAACTTGGGGCACCTGTTCTGGAAGGTTCTGGGAATCATGGTCTTGCTGGCATGGTCTCTGGTGGGGCACTCATGCTTGGGTCAAGAGCCCCCAAAGGGAATCAGACAGTCCTAGTTAAATAGCTGGCTTGAGCATACTGTCATCAACCTCTTCTTGTATGATAGCAGAATGAAAGTAACCTACCCTCCAAAATTGCTATATGAAACTAAATGCCTCAGCTATGGATTGGGCTCCTGGGGGCTCCCTCCCTTCCTGGCTCTGCTGACCCTCCAACCAGGTGGTGCTCACCAACACGTGTGGGAAAGACATCCTCATCATTGATGAGGCCCTCGATCCAGTCCATGAGTAATGCCATATAGCGTGGCGCGGAGAGCTTGGCCGGCCACCGGTACTGGTGCTCGTCCTGCCAGCGGTATTCGTATTGGGGCCCGCCGGCCATAACCGGGCAGTTGGACTCACTGCAGCGCTCCGCCATGGTGCCATAGATGAGGTTGATGCGGTTGAAGAAGTCCACCATGTGCACAGCGATCCAGTCATCGATGTTCTAGCCAGGAGGCAGCCTCACCACACTGCGCAGGTCCAGGCCCGACTTGAGTGATGCCTGTGCCTTCTTATAAAGCTCGAAGCGCTGTGTGCCTGGCTCAAAGCGCTTTCACGGCCGGAACATCTTGTCCTTGGCATACACCTGCTTCAGGCAGAGAGCCATGGCTAGGCTTGGTAGGGCCAGGTGTCCAGGGGCAGGGATCTGAGGATGCTCTGCCAAGCACAAGGGCGGGGGTCGGTGGTCAGGGCCTTTTCAAATGGGCTCTGACTTCTCAACACAATATTTGGGTCTCACCTCTCAGCCTGAGATCTGCTCCCTCCACCTGGAATGGAAATCCTCATCCTCCAGGCCTAGGGCCCCACCCCTTTCCAGGCTACCTTGTTCTCCTTCTAGTACCCACATGCACCTCTTATCTTGTTTTGTTTCCTCTGCATCTCATAGTGGGCTGGGTCTGGGCTCCAAAGATAGAGACAACTGAAGGCTCAACAGGAGACAGGGCCCTAGAAGAGATGACTGACCTCTGGGAGCCCCACCTGTTTAATGTGGGAGAGCCTAGCTGCATTGTGCTGTGGACAGAGGGAGGGCCCTGGCCTCCGCTTCCTCTGGGATAGTTTATCCGGCCACCGGGGATTCCCAGGGAGCAGGAGGGACTTTTCTACCAAAAATGTCCTTTCCTTTTTCTTTACTGTGAAATAGGAAAGGGCCCTCATGTGGCCAGCTGGGTGGCCTTTGAGTGTGGCCACAGGCACTGGAGGAGGGGGAGGGTGGCCAGCCTATAAGAGCACTGTTTCCTCTGACAATGGCTGGAGGTTCTTCCTTTCAAGCCAGCCTCCTCCTGATCAAGTCTCTTGGGCCTTCCCCCTGCACCTGAAACACTGTAAACATTTCTACCACATCTACTGCACCTGACACTGGAGGGTAGGAGAGTGCAGTCAGATTTACCCAGCTGAGCCCATCTAGAGTTCAGACATGCAATGCTTTTTTCCATTGCCCCCTACAATGAAAGTATCCCAGACACAGAATAGACTTGGGAGAGAGGCAGAAATCAGCTCCAGACAAAGATGCAAGAGTGCTGGGTTCACCACTGGATTGCTCAGAGACACCTGTAGCACCATAGATTTAACCCATTCAATTCCTGTGTCACTTTGATACAGCCAGATTTTTGAGCATCTGAGGGCATCATCTCATCTCCCCTGTGAGTGTGTGAGCTATTGGGAAATGCAGACTGAGATACCTGCTGAGACTGGAACTTAGCCACAAACTGAGCACTGACCCTGGCCCCAGACTGAGCACTAAGGCCAAGTATAAGCTAATCAGTGAGCTTGGGCTCCAGGCTGAAGCTGGAGGGCTCTGACTTGGCCTTGACCCTGGTCAGTCTGAGCCCTAACTCTAGGCCCACAATGAAGCTTGAATACAGTCAAAGACAAAGCCTGGTCTTGAATTCAGAGTGACTGAGTGACATTGGAGCATTTTCCTTTCTCACATATCTGGTAATTGTTGGGACAAGACTGAGGAAGGGAGGGTGGGAAAAGGTGACAACTGTTTGTAGCTAAAGGCATGCCACATATGGGCAACAAATCAGACTAATGGAGGAGAAGTTGGAACAAGGGTCCTTCCTTATACCCATAAAAGGCAGGCCAGGATGGTTACTACAGGCAATTTGGAGAGGCCTCCCAGCAGGCTTTTGCCCTCTGGGAAAAAAACCTTGAACATGTGGAAGTTCCTCTCATCCATCATGACCCATTAATTTCTTCCTGAAGAAGTGCCAGGACCTGAGCTTCTTTTCTCATCTCGTTTTCAGGTACTAGGAAATGAATACAGATCCTTGCACATGCTGGGCAGCATTCTACCACTGTACTACATCCCCAGTCCAGCACCTGAGCTTCCTGAAGCAAAGAAGAGGAGGTATCTAGGCTTTAGTTTTCATCTCCATTTCAAACTCTGTTTGGGGTAGGTGCTTCCAGAATCACTCACACACACTGCCATTAGGTGGGGGTTCCTGGGTGCTCTGCTTTTACATGGCCCCTTTTACTGAGAGTTATAGACATCCTGGCATTCAACTCCATACCCTACCTCTCTAGCCCCACCTTCCTCTTCCCTACACAAACTACTTTGCTTCTTCCTGATGTCTGAACACACCTCCCATTCTACGGTCTGTGTGTTTTCTCCAGCTGCACCCTGCCTGACCATACTCCACCAAGTTGGATGCCACCTCCTCCTGCAGCCTCCCTCTAAAGAGCTTGATCTCCTCTTTGTATGGAGATGTCTCTTTGGCCATTCTCTCTCCACTCCATGCCTAGCCTAATTCAGGGGCTGGCACAAAACTGGTGCTCAGTTTTTAAGGGAGTTTTAGTATTAAAATAGCCCTGAGAAGTCAACTGGCCCAACCCACTTGTAAAGATAGGGAAACTGAGGTCCAGAAAGGAGACTTGAGGACACTGCATTCATATAACAAGTTATAGGCAGAACTGGGAATTGGGATAAAGAGGGATTCAGCCCATGACAAGGAGCAAAAGACCATTTTCCTGCACTGGCTGGTCACTGGCCTGGTGGAGACAAGGATAGAGAGTGGGGTTAAGGGAGAGGGGCAACATCTTCCCCCACTAATCAGACCAACCTATTTCTTTCCCCCACAACACACTGACAATACCCTTGGCAACTTGGTTGTCCTGACAAGGAAGCTAAAGTCCAGCCTACCTGCTGTAGAATTTCAAGGCCTTGGACTTTTACTAGGAAAATGTAAGCTGAGGGTCAGTGCAGGACAGGTACCCTTTTATCCGGGACCCTTATGGGTCTTTACTCTCCACCCTGCTCTCCCTGAACCACTACCCATTCTCCCTCTTAGTCGCTATTTCTTAATGCTGGGCAAATGGCCAGCGGCTTGCTCACTCTTGGATGTGCATCTAGACTCCCAAATAAAGACCACAGGGTAACCCTGCCTGTTTTCTGACATTTAGCCCCCTGCCGGGGCCACACCCACCCCTCCTTGAACCTGGCCAGGGAACTCAGTCAAAGGATAGTTCCAGAGTGAATTAAGAATCCAGCACCTGGGGGCCCCTGCAGGACAGATATCCAAGAGAAAATAAAGTCGAATTCTCCACACTCTCCTGGCAGCGCTCGGCCAGCCTGCCCACCCCAGTCCCCCCTGGACCTTCTAAGAACCTCTCCCCTCTCACCAGCTGCCAGGGCAAGCAGGTTGTGGGACCCAGAGGAGCCAGCCTGACATTTCCGCTCCCGAGGACACGCCCCCCCCCCCAACCACCGCCACCCCAAACCCGGACTTTCGCTACTCTGAGCCTTGGCCTCGAGTTGACTGTGGTCACCCCGCTTTTAGGCCAGAGTCTTCTCCGGACCGTACCATGCCGGGACCGTGGAAGAAATGAAAGTGGAAGTAAAGCAGGGACCCTGGGGCGCGGGCTCTCACTCAAGGGGTCCGCCACGATGGGAAAGCTCTTCCTTGGGCTGTGGTCACATGCCAGCGCGCTGGGTCGCCCTCCTGTGGGTCCTTCTGCTCCACAGCTCCCCTCGCCTGCCTGCCTGCCCTGCTCCGCTGTGGCCGACCTCCTGCCCACAGGGCGACGCCAGCTCGGCCCCGGGCCCAGCCACGCCGCGGCCACGGGGCGGGGAGGGGCGGGGACAGGGACTCCCCTACCCCAATACACAACACTTCACTTGTGCTTTTTCGGAAAGCCCATATCAGGCTCCCAGCTTCCCGCTGAGCGAGGCACTAACTGAGGGGTCTGTCCTCTGGGGGTCTTCTTGGCCCTTTAGACTGTAATGTGGACATGTCCAGCTTCCTTTTTGGAGCAAACAAAAGGGCTGCTAGATAAATAGTGGTTTCCTTGCCTTCCTGGAATCTTTGGTGCCTCACTTGTCCCTGAAATCAATAAGAGATCCTGTCTGCCCTATCCACAGGGAGCAGGCGCTGAAAATCCACTCCAGTGAATGAATGAATGAATGAATGAATGAATGAATGTCGTCTGTCTTGGAACTCATGAAGTGAACATCTCCTGAGAGGACCGACCCCCAACTAGTGCTCAAATCAACAGACTTCACCTTTCCCATCAGGGCATGGGGTATAGGGTGGCTTCCTCTGGCTGAACTGATTCTCACTCCTCACCTAAAGTCACCCATTTCCCATCTCCAGATCTTTGTTACACCTGTTTCCTCTTTGGAATACCTTCTTTTGCTCCTTTCTTCCTTCCAAGCAAGTCCAAATCCTTCCAGACCTGATCTGCTCTGCCTACTCCTCTACATGGATTCTCTCTTGGAGACAGATAAGTATCTCACATCAGTGTTCAATTATGCTGTGATCCAGGTCCAGGAACAAGTCACCTGGCTCTATTTGGGATGGGAAGGAAGATTGGAGGTCTTCCATGCCAGGAGGGCCAAGGCAGACAGCTGGGCTGCAGACGTCATTCTGGAGGAAAGTGGGAGATAAACAGTTACAAGTAGGGGAGAGCTGGAGGCCATAGATGGGCACATACCATGGCACAGATGTCCCAGTGGGCTCCTCTTAGGTCTGGACCTGCTTAATCAATGGCATGGAAACCCCAGATCCTTAGGGATTTGAGGGCTGGGGGTGTAGTTTAATGGTAGAGAGCTTGCCAAGTGTATGTTGTGGCCTTGTATTCAATCCCCAGTACTGGGGAATGAGAGTTCCAGCTTAGAACTGAGGATCCATTCTGTTATTGAGCACCCATTTTTCTCGTGTCTGAAATTCTCTATATTTTTGTGTCTGGGCCTTATTGTACTCCAAGTCCCCAATAAGAAACACCTATGGAGGGAATTCAAATCTACTCCTTTACTTAGTATCCTAACCAATACCTTTTATTGAGCATGATTGTGCACAGAGATCAGGGGATTGGATGATGATGTTTATCCAGTTACTGAATTCAGGTGCTGACAGGTCAGCAAGGGGAAAACACATCCACAGATAACACAGGTCATCCAGAAGTGAGAATATGGTTGAGCACTGATGGCTGAATTCTTGGTAAGAATGGGGATGTCTAAAGGAAAGATGCAGAACACCCTAACTGGACATTTTTTTGGAGGGGTACTGGAGATTAAACTTAGGGGCACTTGACCACTGAGCTATACCCTCAGCCCTATTTTATATTTTATTTAGAGACAGGGTCTCACTGAAATTGCTTAGTGTCTTGCTTTTGCTGAGGCTGGCTTTGAACTCTCAATCCTCCTGCCTCAGCCTATTGAGCCACTGAGATTACAGGCATGTGCCGCCATGTGGGGCATACTGGGCATTTTGAGCTCTCAATATGAGTTTAATAAAGGAACTATTGATAGAGTTGTGGAGTGGGAGAACCATGAGGATATATAACACCAAAGGATTAGCAAAGGTGGTGGGTAGGTGTCAGCCCTAAGCTGAAGGTCCACAGGGCAAGTAAGATTAGGATGTATGGGTGGGGGGCCATTGACAGGCATTGGGGCCTACAGGGGAAGAGCATGATCAGTCCACAGCAATCAAATGGAGAAGGACTGGGGAAAAATAAGGGACCTCACTTCCCTCCCCCACTCCCTCCCATCTCTGGCCAGGTTCCTCATTAGTGGAATTTCACCAGAAGCCAAGGACAAGAGAACTTGTTGCTAAAGCCAATAGGGGTCAGTTTCCTGGGCACAGGACTGGATGGAGGGTGGAGATCTGGAGTGTCAACATGGGGTCAGGGCTGACTTCACAGAGGAAATGACTTAGAAACTCCTTGTGCTTTCCTTATCATTCAGTTCTAAATATTTCACAAATTTCATTGTAATTTCCTCTCTCTAACTCTTGGATGATTTAGAAGTGTGTTTTTAGTTTCTCACCCTATGAGAGGTTTATGTTTTTCTTGTTGACTTCTCCTTATATTGCATTGTGGTCAGAGATCATGGTCTGTGAGATCCTTTGGAATTTCATGTGACTTCCTTTGTGGCTTCGTACATGGTAGTTTTCTGTGCCTCTGAGTTGGGTTTTATAGGATGGGCAGGAATTTGGTGAAGAGTGAAAAGCACAGAATCTCACACTGTGGGAAATAGGTGACCCATTTAGAAGGAACTTCAGGAGTTTCAAATTCATCTGCACAGTTCTGGGTGTGTGTGGGAAGGGAGGCAGGTAGGAGTGGGGTCAGAGATAGCCCAGATCCTTCAAACACCTACCCCCTTTCTGTTGCTCTCAGTTTGGGCTAAAGAGACTGTGTGTTCTCCCAGGAGGCCTGTTGGAGCTGAGAAGGCCCAGATCTTGGAGATACTGGCTTTTTCATGTATTCACTGTGTGATCTTGGGTTAGTCTTGCATTCTCTGAGGCATGTACCGTGCACCCACACAAGAGAGGCACTCTTCCCTGCTACTGTGTCCTGAGTGTAACCCTAACCCTAACCCTAACCCTAACCCTAACCGCCTCCTGAAGGCAGCATATTGTTGGGTCTTGTTTTGTGACCCATTCTACTAGCCTGTGTCTCTTAATTGGTGAGTCTAAGCCATTAACATTTAGGGTTATTATTGAGATATGGGTTGTTCTTCCAGCCATATTTGTTTATTTATGTTACTAAACCTGGTTTGTTTTCCTCTTTGATTATCCCCCCCCCTTTACTGTACTACCTCCCGCTGTTGGTTTTCATTGATATTTTCCATTTCCTCTTCCTATAATATTTTGCCGAGGATATTTTGAAGAGATGGTCTTCTAGCTGCAAATTCTTTTAACTTTTGTTTATCATGGAAGGTTTTAATTTCATCTTCCATCCTGAAGCTTAATTTCACTGGATACACAAACTTTCTTGGTTAATATTTGCATGATATACATTTCATATTATTATACTTTCAACCTTTCTGTGATTGAAATGTATATAGCTATAGATATGCATCTTAATACAGTAAGAAAAATCTGTCTTCTAATTATAGCATTTAGTCTACTATATTTAATGATCACTTTTGTACATTCCATTCATCCTGCCTTTGTCTTTATTTTTATCTTCTTTCTCAGTTTCTTTTTTTTTTAAAGAGCGAGAGTGAGTGAGAGAGAGAGAGAGAGAGAGAGAGAGAGAGAGAGGGAGAGAATTTTTTAATATTTATTTTTCAGTTTTCGGTGGACACAACATCTTTATTTTATTTTTATGTGGTGCTGAGGATCGAACCCAGCGCCCCGCGCATGCCAGGCCAGCGCGTTACTGCTTGAGCCACATCCCCAGCCCCTCAGTTTCTTTTGAAGCTTGTTTTCCACATCTTTTGGTTGTTGTTCTATTGGTTTTGGATGTTATACACTCTATATTCTTTTTTCCTTTTCTTTTATTCTTATGGTAATTTCCCCCTACACATACTCCAGGAATTACACTGTGTCCTAATTAATTATTAAGGACACAGTGTAATTAACATCTAAAGTTAATTATATTTACCCTTTTCCCAAACAGGGGCCTAAACACAGTTAAATTCTACTTGAGGCCATGCTCTCCTTCTAAAAGTGGCCTCTGCTACCCAGTTGTAATCAAGGGTGCCATTCAGAAATGTAGGCTCAGGATGGGATATGAAATCTCTTCATTTTTGTGTGCGCTCCAAAAAATGTGTGGACAAAACAAAAACATGTTGACCTTCCAGTAGTGAAAAGCCTCTGCTAAGCTCAAGAAAGTGTAAATTCCATCATGGCTTCATGCAGTAATTGTTAAAACTATTATCACACAGAAAAACCTAATTATAGGCTTGTGCTATGTGTGTGGTGCTTTTTGCCTTCTCATATAAGAGAAGTGTAGACTTCTGCTAGACTCTGCTTACCACTCTAGAAATTTTACCATGTATACTTAACTGGTTAATGTTTAAAAGTAATCAATTATTTTTAAGCTCTTCCCAAATAAGGATCATATATGGAAGATGACTACTCTCAGTGGCAGCTATGAGACATTTCTAATCCACCATTGACAACCAGGAATGTATTCTCAATGCTTGATATAAAATCTCCTGAACTGGATGGCTAGTTGTTTTTGTCTTGCTCAATACGTTGTTAGCTGAACAAACTATTTGCAAACTAGAAATGGCTAGCAAACAACCAATCTTTAGCTTCTACTAGGAACTAAAGAAAAGTTTAAATATCCACCTACCCAAGCATTCACTCAATAAATGTTTGTTGAGCTCCTGCAGTTTTCCTGTGCTTTAAATCCCTTGTTTTAACCACTTGATAAATAGTACTGCAAATACTTGACAGACTTAATTCTCTTTAGAGGAATTAATGTCATTCCAGAATAAGAATTTCCCATGAGAAAGATTAACATATCACAGTTAGGTTCCCTCAGATTTACCATCATATTTATCATTTTCCTTTTCTTCATTCTTTCCATCTGGGTTTATTCTCCTGCCTGAAATACATACATCCTTCATAATGCTCTTTAATGGGAGTTTTCAATTGTAGATTTTCAGCATTTGCTTGTTTGAAAATGCCTTTATTTTAGTCTTCATTAGGGAAAGAAATTCTCTGAGTATAGAATTGTAGATTGAACAGTGATTTTCTTTCAGCATATTGAAGTACCATTTACTTTCTTATGTCTTTTATGTTTATTGTCTATCTAGTTGTATTCTTTTCTCTGGGGCTCTTTTAAGATCTTTTGTTATTATATGCTCTGTAGATTCATAATGATATATTTAGGTATGTGTTTCTGTTTATTTTTCCTGCTTGATTTATTAAGGTGTTTGAATATGTGAAATGGTGACTTTGGGGGACTTTCTCAGCCACTCTGTTCAAATACTACTTCTGCTCCATTCTCTTTAAAAAACTGATTAAGTTCCTGTTATCCTTTCTCCATGACTCTTAACCTTTTTTTCATGTTCATTCTGCATAACTTACTAATTCTTTTAATATGTTATCTTTAGCTCATTATCTAACTTGCTGTTGAGTACATTCATTGAATTTTTAAAATTTCAATTATTGGCGGGCATGATGGTGCATGCCTATAATTCAGGCAGGAGACTCATGGGTTCAAGGCCAGCCTCAGAAACTTCATGAGACAATATTTTAAATTAAAAAGTAAAAAGGGCTGGAATATGGCCCAGTGACAAAATTTCTCTATGTTCAATCCTTATTATCAAAAAAGAAGAAGAAGAAGAAGAAGGAGGAGGAGGAGGAGGAGGAGGAGGAGGAGGAGGAAAGGAAGGAAGGAAAGAAAGAAAAGAAAAATTCTAATTTACATATCTATTTATAGTTATTCTCTTTGATTTTTTTCTTCAGTGTTGCTTATAATTTACTTATTGCCTACAAGCTCATCACTTTTCAAAAGATACTAAGCAAAACTATTTTGATTTATGCCTGAATATTCCAATATCTGTTCTGCTGGTTGTCACATATGAGGTTTCATTTCCTTAATGTTTGTTGATTTTTTTCCAAGCCAAACTGTATCCAGCTTTATTAAAGATACTTTTCATAAACAATCATGGTATTTCAGGCAGGACATGAGCAGACAATCCTTAACAGTATACAACAACTTTCAAACTCCCTTCTTGGATGGACTACCAAAATCAGAAAGCCACTATAAAACCCAATGAAGTCTTCATTTGATGCTCTGAATAGGGAAAGTTTAGAGTGAGGGTTGACATTTCACATTTAGCATGTTGTTTAACAACTTTTCACAAGGCGACCCTGACTTTCCGGAAATGAAATGAAAATGGCAAAAATTATTAATCTGAAGATCCACAATCTAGAAAAGGAACTGCTGCTCTTCTGAAGGACACTATTCTCAATGATGTCACTGGAAAGTCCAGATTGCCCTACAAACTGGTAAAACCAGTCATTGGGAATCAGGTCCCAAAAGGTCTGAGTTTAGGGGAGTTAAGTTTATGTCGATGGCAGAGAGGGACAGGAGGACATACAGACGAGTTTGAGTTTTTCCATACCAGAAGGCATTTGTGCCAAGGTGGCAATGTGTGCCAACATCAGGGAATCCCTTCCTCTTGGGAACAAAGAGGAAGTCTCTCAAAACTAGAAGGGAAAGGTGTTTTCCCCCACAGCATTCCAGGTTTGGAGACATTCTACTAGTGACATATGCTCCTTCCTCCCCAAAACAACAATGAAGTGTTCTGTGTGCTAACAACATAGCTTAAAAAAAAGTAAATCAAAATTCCGTATTTTTATAATACTTGTTAAAAAATAGTATTTCAAACTGTACAGTCACCAGAAGTACACAGTTATCAAAAACGCACATACTTCACTTGGCATCTCCAGCACCTTCAGCTTTCTGTGCCTGGTCTGTTTTGACATCTCAATTTTCTGCAGGGTTATTCGTCAGCTTTTCCCTTTTTCCCTTTCGATACCTTTTCTCCCTTCTTTAAGGGGCCTTTTTAGGCTTGGGCTCTGGCTTTGGAGGAGCAGGTTTGGCAGACAACCTTGCAGATCTTCTCTGTGGTTCGTTGGGACGCAGGCACTGGACGATGGATGCAGCGGCGTGCGGCTTTGGTCAGTCCAGGGATCCTTCTCGCCTCTTCTTCACTCTGTTTCTTGATTTTTTAAAGTATTTTTTTAGTTGCTGGTGGACAAAATTTCTTTCTTTCTTTCTTTCTTTCTTTCTTTCTTTCTTTCTTTCTTTCTTTCTTTCTTTCTTTCTTTCCTTCCTTCCTTCCTCCCTCCCTCCCTCCCTCCCTCCCTCTCTCTCTCTCTCTTTCTTTCTTTCTTTCTTGTGGTGGTAGGAATCAATGCCTCACACGTGCTAGGCAAGTGCTCTACCACTGAGCCACAACCCCAGCCCCAATGTTTGTTGATTTGTATTGTAAACTAATGTATTAATTTTTCTTACATGGTAATTCTTAGAGACCTGGAATGAAGAAAGTCTTCTCCAAAAAGGGTTAGGTTGTGTCAAGCACCTGAAGGCACTATTAGTTCACTACCACTTTAAATTCAGGATTTGAGGTTTTGTGGACTACAAAAATAATATGAATTTAGGTTGAAAACATGCTTGAAAGTCGCCAGGAGAAATCTTCATTTCCCTGAATACGCTTAAGTTTGACAGATAAATTTTCCTGTAGTCCTAGTAGTTGAAGAATGTGAGTATTTCTACTTCATTCTTACACCAAGGAGTAGACCCTTGTGGTCTCTGCTTTGTTCAAAATTCTTTTAATAGGCATAAATCTTATTTTCCATCTTCTGGGACAAGGCACTATGAAAACTGATGTTGAGATTCATCCAGTTCTGCAAAGACATTCAAAACAAAAGTCATCTCTCTGGATTCCTCCTTTCATTACATTTTTCTCCGGACCTTTGTTTCTCTTTCCAGATTATAGAATCAGGAATATTTAAAAATATTTCTTGTTATTTTCAGTGAGTTCTATTCTTGGCTCTTTATTAGTGTTTATTTTCATCATATAATTTGAAAATCTGTAAATTTTCATTTACAGATTCATTTTCAGTGGAAATTTTTCCCCTTTCCTTCTTTCTGTGCTCACCTCTCACTTTCTAGTAATTTCATGATTTCTTCCCTTCAGTGGTTCAGGAACCTAATTCCAAACTAGGCCTCAGTAGTTAGAAATTCCTTCCCCAAAGTAACAGCTGGACCATAACCTGAGGCCATGGGTAGCTTTGCTCAGGTCTCTCTGCAGTTCTCTCTGTGCCACCCTAACAGTGAAGTTATGCAGGTTTACATGAACAGTAACTTCAGACAGCAGTCATAGCAGTTTTTCCTTGGAGGGCCGGGCTGTTGCGTGGTTCCCTGCCATATATACAGTGCTTTTGGTACATCAATGGAGTAAAATCTTACAGGGGCTTCTAGCTGCTTCCTAAACCTGGAAATCTACAGGGCTGTGGCTTCTGCCACCCCACTTCTCTGTTGCCTTCTGTATCTCAGAGAAATGTTTATTTTATGCTTGAGGATGCATAAAGCTTTTTCTTGTACTTAATTCAATCTATAATTCACATAATAGAACAGGAGGAGAGTTCAAAGTATTGAATTTACCCGATTTTTGACCTAACAGGATTTATTTACATAGTTTTTTTTTCTCTTCTTTACTCTATTTTCTATGTTTCATACTTAGTTTGTTTTGAATCACTCATGTTTTTTAAAAATGAGCCTAAGGTGATTTTTTTATAGCTCACATTCACTAACCATTTGCTACATGTCAGACACAAGACATAAAGTACTTTACATCAATTACTTGCTGTAATCTTCCCAAAACCCTATGAGAAAGAAATGATAAATATCTCCATTTATAAATTGGAACATTTAGGCATAGCATGAAAAAGAATTTAGCCAAAGGTAACCATAGGTCACCTGTCTCTCAAAAGCCTGAGCACTTTACATTATATACGTACTTATTATTTCCAGCTAAATGATACATATATATATATATATATATATATATATATATATATATATATATATATAAAGAAAGATTAAAATATTTCCTTCATGTCACGGTTCCCTATATCTTATCTAATACATCCAAACCACACTTGGGGTATACCCTTCCATTCCTGGTATTCGTATGTATGTGTCAGTGTACACAATGTACATATACACTCCTCCTCCAACCCCCGCCCCCCCCCAACACACACACAGACATTTGCTTTATATGTATAAACAGCTTTGGAAAGTTCAAAATATTGGAAACAAGAATTCCATTAGGAAGGTGAAGTAGATATCTTAGGTCTAGGATGTGATGAAGACTTCTCATTTTATACTCTTATATGTATTTGGTATTTTAAACTGTGAATTAGCTATGAAAAAATAAATTTAAGTGAAATATCTATTCTAAGCCACTAAATTTGTAAGAATCTGTTGTATAGCACAGAAAACCAAATACAAGTTATAACTGGTTATTTTTAAGCTATTATAAGGTACTATGAACATATGCTTTCATTTACCTTTGGTAAATACTTAGAAACAGAATAACTTGGTCACATGGTAAGCATATTTTTATTTCTTAAGGAAACTGCAAAACTATTTTCCAAATGGGACTATATTGTTGTGTATTCTTGTCAGCATTACTTTAGAAATAGAGTTCCTCGAAAGATATCTTAGTAAACACTATTCTGGATGATCATCTATGTCAGAAATTGATGCATTATGGCCCACTTTGGGTCCAATATGTATTACTGCCTGTTTTTGAATAGCATGTAAGTTAAAAATGTTTTTTTGCATTTTTTAGGAGTTGGAGAGATGGAAAGAGTATTTCAGCATTCCTGAAAATTACATGAAATTAAAATTTTACTGACCACAAATGAAGTTATATTGGAATGACTACACTTATTTATTTACATATTCTGTGTGGCTGCTTTCACATTGCAGTGGAAGAGCTGAATAGTTGCAACAGAGATTGTTGTATGTGGCACTCTCATCATTTCACACAGCTGCATGGTGCACCATAAATTGTAGTGATGCCATTTTAACTGGACAGTATTTCAAGTGTCATGGTACCTCCACACCACATTTTATTTTATTATAATCAGTGAATAGTCATAATGTCATAAAAAGAAAGGAAGAGAAAGTTTAACTTCAAATGTCATCTTCTAAAGGCACAAAGGAGAGTGGAATATGTTGTTGATGTGATATATAACACTATAGTTGTACTATAAGAATATAATATATATCTGCTTATCAGATTAAGCACTCATCACAATATTTCCAGTCCTCAGGAAAGCAGTGATAAGGGAAAAAATTCAAAATTTTAAAACAGGATATTAAATCACAGCATAATTTGTTCACAAAGATAAACATGGAAACGTCAACTAAAGTAAATTTCCAAGTGGCTCATTTATTAACCCAGTGAGGAAAGTCATTTACCAGTGGTAGGTTAATAAATTGTGTTGGATTGGAAAGACAAAGAAATGTGTCTACAGAAAATAAATCTCTTTAAAATTACTAGCATTTTGGTGTGCACAATTGCTTAAAAATTGGGAAAACACTAATTCAGTAAAACCTGAAGTATAATCTACTAAGATATAAACAACTGAGGGTGATAAAAAACATGCAAAGAAGGAAATGGCTAAGGTGGACAAATTTGCAAACATGGAAAATACAAATTGTTTAAACATATGTTTTTTTTTTCATTATGTTATTCATCCACAGGTACTTGAAGGAAAATATTGGAATCCATCATGTGATATTGAACTAGTAGGATAACTGAACTTCATTTTTTCTTGTGGACTTACCTATTATCACTTCTAAGAATTTTTTTTTTGTCAGAAATAGAAATTAAATATTCAGATTTCCCCTACCAAACAGCAATTCTACAGCTTAGCAATGGTAAAGTTTTATTGTGGTTTTTGGGTAGTTCAGGGCTGAGAATGCAGTTTTTCTAAATGAAAAGAAACATCTCAACACTATATTAAACACTTAATGGCTTTGAAATTAGCTTTTGCTGCAAACTTGATAATGTTGTTTAAAAAATTCAACTTAAAATTATAAGGCAAAACAATACTTACATGTGAAATTTATACTGAAATTTTGAAGTCATTTTGACAATTTGAATCACAAAAATTGGTAAGTGACTTTATATATTTTCCACACTGTGAAAAGTTAACACAAGAAATAAGATCTCCATTACTACACAAATTTGCATTGTCTAAATTTTCTAATTTCAAACTACATTTCCAGCAGAGTGTTTGGGACTTTGATGCTTGTACAAAGAAAATTTTTGTATTTCAAAAGCCATCTAACCATGTTGTTAAGGAGCTTTCATCTAACTCTTTTAACTAGAAGTAGTTAACCTCCAATGTAATGGCATACTAAAAGGCAAACACCTTAAAAGAAGAATCTAATAAAATTATATAAACATCTTCCACTTGATGAATATTCTCAATTAAATCATGGGTGGGCCCTGTTGAACTTTGGACTTAATTAGGACCTGTAACTCTTCTTTGCTGTTGCTCCCTTTGCAATGAAAATGGTTGTTCTAAAACAACAAAAAGTCATATAGGTGGAAGTATATTTTCAATTATGAAATACATAAAATCTGTTTTTAAATCACCATTAGCAGATGAGCATTTACAATTGATTTTTATGAGAGAGAACATTAACTCAATTTAGCAAAAATATTATCCCTGTGATTAAAAAGGAATTACATTCTTATTATAAATGGACCAATGTTATAAAAATTTCACTTAGTTTTTATGATTATATTTTGATTTTCATCAACCAATTTGTAAAAAATTGTTTTCTCTTTAGTTATATGAGAACATAAACAGTATCTTCCTTTTGCTTCTTGGCCCACAAAGCCCCAAATACCTACCTTCATCCTTTACAAAGAAAAGTTTGCTGACTCCTTAAACAAAACAGTAAAACAGAATTAGGAAGCCCAGAACAAAGCCATACATAGGTAGACGCTGGATTTATGACAAAGATGGTATTATAGATCAAAGGGAAAAGGAAGCCCATCCAATTAAAAAACACTGGAACTTCACCCTATCTCACATGTACATAAAAATAATTTAAGGTGGATTGTAAATATAAATGTGAAAAACCAAAAAACAAAACTTTGAGAAATAATATAAAATAATATCTTCATGACTTTGGGGTATATAAAAAAGTTTTTTTAGAATACAAAACCACTAGCTCTAATGGAAGATTGATAAACTTGACTGCATTGTAATAAAGATCTTCTGTTCATCAATAGATATCAAAGAGAAGGAAGCTGGAAGCAACAAAGCTTTAGACTCCAAATGGACAATTTCTTGACAGTCAAGAGTTTCAGCAAGGCCCTTGTATCTATGTAGTTTCATTTTCAAAAGATAACAGCCACAGAGTTCAAAGTTCAAAGGGCAATCTTTTTTAACAATCTTACCTTTCCCCTCCACAGGGACTTATAATAAATGTATAATATTCCTTCTCAGATATGAGTTAATCAAGTGAAAAAAGAAATGACATTATTACTATGAAAACAGTAGATGGTAGTAGAAATTGATAAGGGCAAACATTTTACAAATAAATCACTTGTTTTCTATTCATCTTATACCAACCACAACATTGGTAAGGGCTTAGTTCAGTTAGATTCAAAATTGAACCTGACTAAATTGAAATGAAAACACATTACAATGCAATTATCCATGTGGTTGTCATTTAGAGCTCTGGCTTTTCTGAAATAATCATTAGAATAGTAAATAAACCTCAACAAAACCAGTACACTATTTTATGTGAGTAAATGCTTTAGCTTTATTGTTGCTGGTGGGCAAGGACAATTTGATGAAACTCCTGGAGTATGACACATTTGACAGTAAAATGTTTTTCCATCCTTTACTTTATCTGATAGGGGAACCATTCAAAATTTAAATGTGGCCAGTTTGGGTCAACAAAAACGATGAATACAAATTTTTAAGTCAGTATTTCAAACTCAGTAATAGAATTTACAGACAAATGTTAATGTGGCTCAATCAAATGGTTCTATGTCTTTCATCTATAACTGTTAAAAAATAATCTTCTTAGGGGTAGAGTATCAGTCATAAAAATTTCCTTTACATAAACTAATCCTTCAGCCTAAAAAGAGCTTTTTACGGAAGTTCTTTACACAATAAAATTTTGGATACTATTCTACTGTTTTCTTTTTCTCATACTATATATTACTATTTTTGTACCTAATTCTTAATTATTTTTGTTATTCAATAAAGAGATTGCTGATTATTTTGGAAGATTCTGAAGAAAAATACTTTTGTCAGATACTATAAAACAGAAGACTCACAATATTCACAATTTATTTACTGTGTGCCAAAAACTATGGTAAGTATTTTATCACAATTCTATTTGGTACAACCACCATTAACATCAGTTGGAAATGAGGTAAGTAAGGCTCAGATGAATTGACTAACTCAGAGCAACTCCCAGGAGGTAGAGAGCAAAACCTAAACTGAGAAGCATTTAGTGACCTATTAGGGAGACATGTCGTGTATATGAAGATATCACTGATAGAGAAATGATGGCTAAAAATATTATACATGGATTGTTCCAAGCAGTCTCAAACCAACTGATTGTCTGAAATTAGTTTAGATTGTTTATCACTGAAATGTAAGGGTAGCCTAAATTACACGTGAGTCCCCTGGAAAGGTCATATTGGAGAAAACTGATGAATTGGAGACAACGTTAGAATTGCTGAAGTCTTTATTAAAGAAACAATATGCCAAATGCAGGTGCTAAAAAATAAGCTAGAGCCAAGGTGACACATTTCAACAGAAAACAGTCAAATTAATTCAATGCTTGTTTCTTAGTATGCTATAGATTCTGTCAAACTGTGCCTTGCTCTCTTTGTAAACAAAACCTAAACTGACAATATGGAAGCATTTAAAATAAAAAATGAAAGCTCTCTCTCTCCCTACTCTCTTTTCACATCTCAATTCCTGGAGTTAATCACCATTAAAACTCAGGCTGGACATAGTGGCACACACTTGTAATCCCAGCAGCTCAGGAGGCTGAGGCAGGAGGATCAGGAGTTCAAAGCCAGCCTCAGCAACTTAATGAGAACCTAAGCAACTCAGTGAGACCCTGTCTCTAAATAAAATACAAAATAGGGCTGGGGATGTGACTCAGTGGTTGAGTGCCCCTAAGTTCAGTCCCTGGTACCCACCCCCCCAAAAAAATTTATATGCATGCTTCCAGGTTTTAACTGTATGTGGGTATGTATGAACATGTGGGGGAGGGATAGATACATACGTGTACACACACACCACTTGTTTTTGTTAATCACAAGAGATATATTGTTCTGTAGTGAGCGATAAAATACAACTTATTAAATAAATCACCATTTTATATCCAAATTGAAATACAGGTTAGTTTATTTATTTATTATACAGGTTAGTTTCTGACTCTCAATTGTTCTAATTGTATATTTGAATACCTATATCATATTGTTTTGATTAAAGTAGTTTTAAGGTTTCATATTTTAAAGTAATTTTTGTAGTGTTTGGCTATTATCTATTATCCATGATATTTTGGATATTCTTTAATATGAACTTTTACATATGAACATTTCTGTGATGGTTAATCTGAATTATCAACTTGTTTGGATTGAGAGATTCCTTGGATTAAGAGGCTTCTGGGTGTGTCAATGAGGTGATTACAGAGATAACTGACATGAGGGATGACAAACTGAGGGAAGAGACCTTCCTAAATGTCAGTTGCATCGTCCAATCATCTGAGGTCCCTGGTGAAACAAAGGCAGAAGGAGGAAGCGTTCAGATATAAACTCAATTCTTTTTGAGCTGGTGCATCTATTGCTGCTCCTGTCACCCAAGGACATCAGACTAGAACTTCTTCATTCTTCCAAAGTAGACTCTCACCAGTGGTTCTCCAGTGGTTCTCCTATTGGTTCTTTTACTCTAAGGATCCCTGATGAATACAATCTCCACATGAATAATTTTATGCTGTTCCATTGATAACTTCTGATTGAGATTGGATTTCTTTTATACATTAATTTTTGGAGGACTGGATTTTTCATGATATTAATTGTTCCTGCTCATGATAGATATGGTATGCTCTGGTTTGGGTGTCCCCCAAAGGTCCATGTAATTGGGGGCTTTTCCCCAGTGTGGCAGTGTTGAATGGTGGTGGAACTTCTAAGAAGAAGGATCTAGTGGGAGGTCCTTAGGTCACAGGAACACAAGGTAATTCTTGTGTGACTCTTTCTTGGGTGATGTTTTTCTAGTTCTTGTGAAAAGGTTGTTGCAAAAGGAGTGAACCTGCCCTATCCATCTCTCTGTGCTGCTGGTTTGAGATATCTACAATCATTCACTTACTCCTGTACACACTATTGCCATCGCTGCCCATGCCATGAGGTGATACAGCCTTCAGGTGGCCTTTGCTGAGTCTTCACTATGCCATTTGGACTTTCAATCTCCAAAACTGTGAGCTAAATAAACCTCTTTTCATTGTAAATAGCAGACATTTTGTTTTTGTGGCAGAAATCTAATATAGAAAATTAGTTCTGAGGAGTGGGATCACAGCTATAATTATACTTAAAGGTATAGAGGAGCCTTTAGAATTGGTAAATAGAAAGAGGTTGGAAGACTTGATTAGACATTTCTCCAAAGACATGCAAATGGCCACAAACATCATGAATCATTAAGGAAATGCAAATCAGAACCACCTGATACCACTCCACACCTATTAGGATGGATGCTATAATATAAAAAAAACAAGCAAATAAAAAATAACAAGAATTGGTGAGACTGTGGCAAAATTATTTCTGTGTGTGTGTGTGTGTGTGTGTGTGTGTGTGTGTGTGAGACTAGGGATTGAACCCAGGGCCTTGTACATGATAGACGAGTGCTCAATGACTGAGCTACATCCCCAGCCCAAATGTGGTAAATTGAAACACATGCAAGTTGGTGAGTGTAAAATGTAAAATGGTACAGCCACTATGGAAAACAGCATGATTCCTTAAGATTTTTTAAATAGAATTATCATGTAATCAAGCAATTCCAACACTACTTATATATCCAAAAGAATTGAAAGCATAATATTCAAGTCTTAAAGAGATATTTGTTACAACATTGTTCATAATAGCTAAATGTAGTAACAATTCAAGGGTCCATTGATGGGTAAATAGATAAGCAAAATGTGGTATATGCATATTGTTAGGTAGGAGTTTAAAGATGTTAAAACGGTGGAAGCAGGGTACAAGAAAAATGCAGCTGGAGTACAAGATAGGGAACAACAGTTCATTGTCAGCCTCAAGCAGCTATGAGACCTTCAGTCCCCCAACCACCCAAAAAGAATTTTGGGATCATATTTCTTAGGGGGAAATGTTAGGTAAGAGTTCAGGGATGCCAACATGACAGAGGCAGGGTATGAGAAAAATACTGCTGGAGTATAAGACAAGGAGATGAGTCATCATGTTCCTGTTTATAATAAGTTATATTACCATGACAACTCCCACCATTGAGGACTTATCACCCATGACAACTACCACTACAAGTTCAGTATTCTAAAGTAACCAATGGGGAAAAGTGACAGTATTCTAATTAGGTATTCTAAAGTAGAAAATGGAGGTAAATTGGGCAATATTAGAATCAGGTATTATAAGGTAACCATGAGAGCAAATGGGGCAAGGTCATCAATCAGGTTGTATAGGGAGGAGAATTCTTCATAGCATATAAAACAAGAATTCCCGGACATGTAGGCCTCCCCCCTCTTCTCTCTCTCTGCCCACTCCATCCTACCTTACAGAGTGCCACTTTCACCTTGACCTTTATTAAATCTCTGATTTGACTTACTTCTGCTCAATTCTTTGTTCAGGACATCAAGAACCTGGACCCCAATTGGACAATATAAAGTAATATTATTCAACCTTAAAAGAAAAAAGGAATTCTAAGAATGCATCAACAAGATGTCAGAATATTAGGTCCTCGTTCTCATCTTTTGTATTAGTCAGCATTGGGTCACTGTGACCAAAATACCTGATAGGAACAACTTAGAGCAGGGAAATTTTATTGTGGCTCACAGTTTCAGAGATTTAGTCTATGGTCAACTGACTCCGTTTCTCTGGGCACATGAAGCAACAAATCATAGTAGAAGGCAGTTGTCCACTCATGGTGGCCAGGAACAGAGAGAGCAAGGGCAAGGGACTGTAGGGAAAGATGAACCCTTTCAAGGCATGCCTTCAGTGATCACCTCCTCCAGCCATTCCCCACCTGTCTATAGTTACCAACCAATCAGTCCATTTAAGCTAGAATTTACTGAGAGGGTTATAACTCTCATAATCTAATCATTTTACCTCTGAATATTTCTGCATCAACACCGGAGCTTTTGGGGAACGCCTCATATCTAAAACATAGCATTCTACTCCTAACCCCCTGGCAACTCATGCCATCTCACAATGCAAAATACATTTAATCCACTTTACAGAGTCCGAATAACCTTAACAGTTCCAACATTGCCCAAAAGTCCAAGTTCAAGGTCTCCTCTAAGACTCAGGGCAAATTATTGACTATGAGCTCCTGTGAAAATCAAAATCAAGTTACCTACTATGAATACACAATGTCATAGCACAAACATTCCCACTCCAAAATAAAAAATAAGGGCATATAAAGAAGGATGGGACAAAAGCAAGACTGAAACCCATCCAGGAATATATTAAATCCTATAGATCCTCATTCAGCATTTGTAGCATATGGTGGCAAGATGTTCTCTCCAAAGGACTTTGGTCTTGCTGCTTGCAATGCTCATGGCCTCTCTCTTATTCTGGCTCTCTCTGCAGACAGTAACTTTCCTCAGAGGACAGGCCATGTTACTGGCACCTCTTAATCTGGGAGGTGGGGGGTCTATGCAATTTTAGTTTCCTTCTCAAAGCTTCATGAATCACCCTCTCAGAATCCCTGTGGGATTCTGACCCTGCCACACTTTCCCTGGCCTCCAAGGCCTTCCTTTAAAACCTCTGTGGAAACCTTAATCACCACCCCCCACCCAAATCTAGCATCCTGCAGAATCAAAACTATGTGGATAATGTCAAGTTCTGCTGCCAGCTCTAGAGGGCATCAGGCACCTTGTACAAAGGCTGCAATGGCCTCTGAGTTCTCGAGTGGCTGCAAATAGTGAAATAAATCTGGAGAAAACAACTTTATGGGAACCCCTGTGCAAGCATCCCCCCAAGCGCTATGGTCCCTTAAAGGAGTTTTAACTTTTACCCCCTTGAGCCTGCAGTGGGTATGGTCTTGCAGAATCTTGACATGCCCTCAAGCTATCTTTCTTGTCTGTGCAATGTACTTGGCATCTCTTCAATGGCTATCTTGAATGACCCCACCTTCCTTGTCTCCAATTTTACATGCAATTTTCTGGCCAAACTGCAAGTTTTTAAAATCCTTCAAGTCTGCTTTCTGTTCCTGGTTCTTATGGTAAACCTGACTAAAAGCTTCCAGCAAACTCTATGCCATTGCCTCAGTGCTGTGCTGCCTTAAAATTCTCCCCTCCAAGTTAGTTAGGTCATTACCTTAAATTTTGCTTCACACAAAGTCTCAGGAATGGGCAAAACTTAGACAAGTTCTTTACCAGAATGTAACACGTATGGCCTCCAGTCCACCTCTTAATAGAGTCCCATTCCCCTCTGAAAACTCATGAACACAGTCTTTACTGTCTGCATTTTTTATCATCGGCATTCTGGTCTAATACACTCACCCATTAAGCTCTGCTTATAACATGCTAAGCCTTCTCCAGTCTGCATTTTTAAACTTTTCCAAACTCCTCCTGCAAACCATTTTCAAAGACTTCTTAAACCAAATGGTCAGGTTAGAGCAATGACACGACTTCTCAGGACCATTTTATGTTAGTCATCTTTGTGTTGCCATAAGCAGAACACCTAGTAAGAGCAACTTACAGTGTCTCAGACCACAGATGTCTGGCTCCATTTCTGTGAGTCCAAGGTGAGGCAGAACATCACGGGGGAAGGGCCCAGCAGAAGAAAGCTGCTCAACCCATAGTGGGGTCATAGAAGTAGACATGGGGAACAATGGAAGAGATCATAGATGCACTCTTTTAGATTATGCCCCCAGTGACTCACCTCCTCCAGCCATGTCCCACCTGCCTATGCAGTCGGTCCATTCAAAGTAGGATGGACTGATTATGTTATAGCCTTAATAATCTAATCATTTTGTTTCTGAGCATTCCTGTATTAACACAGGAGCTTTGGGGGATATCTCATATACAAACCATAACATCTCTCTAGAGAAACACCAACGTGACGGCAATCCACAAACCAAAAACACCTCTGAAGAGCTCATGGATACAGGTAATCAGTTAAAGTAACCTTATGAATACAGACCTGAGAAAATAATTATTGAACAGGGTAACAAGAGCAGTTTCACTTTATTCATGTTTCACCTTCCCCAAGCCTGAGCATGGTTCTGAGAAAAATACCCTTAGTATTCTAAATTCTTCTATAAGTAAAAGAGAAAAGGAAATATTCAACCTCCTCAGCCTTTCAGGATTTCCATTTCTGTCACCATGATCCAGAACACTGAGAACACAGGAACAGTTAGATTACCTGGGATGTAGCTGAAAAGAAAGAAAAGTGTCAGGGGCTTTCAACCGTTAGAACATGGATCCAAACAGCTGTTCTGTGGCCACCCCAGTGGCTGTCTAACCCAGTTCTTTTGACAGAGGTCAACCCATTTATGAATCTCAACAGTGTGTCTGCCTACCTATAGACCATGGAAGTTATCTTATTAATAGATGCTGCCAACCAGACTCTCTGATTCCATAGAGATTCTATCCAGAGTCTCTGGCTGGACAAAGAGGATTTCTCTGCCCAAACAAGTATTTAGGGACTGGAGGAAATGACTATTTCTTCAAAAGCAGTCATTATCATGAGGCTGCAAGAATCATGATGAATTAGAAAAACATGGCACCACCAAAGTAATAAGGCTCCAGTCACTGCCCATTTAGAAATGGAGATCTCCTATCTGAAAAAAATAAATTTTTTTAAAAATTAATAATAATCTTTTTTCTTTATTTGCAGTGCTACGGATTAAATCCTATAGCACTGCACATGTTAGATAAGCACTCTCCCGCTTGGCTACATCCACAGCCCCAAAATAATCATCTTAAAGAAGTTCACTGACCTACAAGAGAACAGACAATCTATGTTCAATGCATAAGCAAAAGTTATAAGTTTAACAAAGAGATGCAAACCACTAAAAAAGAATTGAACAGAAATAATGGAGCTAAATAATGCAATGACCAAATTGAAAATCCAATAGAGGGGCTGGGGATGTGGCTCAAGTGGTAGCGCGCTCACCTGGCATGCGTGCGGCCCGGGTTCGATCCTCAGCACCACATACAAACAAAGATGTTGTATCCGCTGATAACTAAAATAAAATTAATATTAAAAAAATTTTTAAAAAAAGAAAAAGAAAATCCAATAGAGAACCTCAACAGCATATTCAATCAAACAAGAACCAGTGAACTTGAAACAAGTAACTAAAATTTCTAATTCATAGAAGCAAAATGAAAAAAATAATTTAAAGAGAGTAAAAAAATTATAGAACTTATAGATACCATCAAAGGAATCAAGAAATCAACATAGGCATTATAGGATTTTCAAAAGAAAAAGAGAAAGAAAATGAGAAGAATAGCTACATAAATAAATAATGGTGGATGTCAGATGCAGTGGTGCATACCTGTAATCCCAACAGCTCTGAGGCTGAGGAAGGAGGATCGAGAGTTTGAAGCCAGTCTCAGCAAAAGTGAGGTCTTACTTTTGTGGGGATGTGGTTCAGTGGTTGAGAGCCCCTGAGTTCAAAAAAGAAAAAAAAAATGGTTGAAAATAGTTTCCAAATCTGTGAAAGGAAATGTACACCAAGATTCATTAAGACCATAGGATCCCAATTTTGGTTGAATCTAGAGATATCTACATAGAGTCATGTTATACTATAATTGTCAAAAGTCAAAGACAAATAATTTTATGAGCAGCAAGAGAAAATCAACTTGCCACAAATACAAAGAAACTTCCATAAGGCTATCAGTGGACTTCGATGTAGAAACCTTGTGGGCCATGAAAGAGTGGGAAGATATAAATTTAAAAAAAGAGTGGAAAAGTTATAAATAAATAAATAAATAAATAAATAAATAAATGCTAAAAAAACTGCATTCTGAGAATACTGTACCAAGCAAAACTGTCCTTTAAATGCAAAAAAGATAAAAGATTCTCAAACAAACAAAAACTGAGGGAGTTTGTTATAACTAGATCTGTGTTAGAAGGATTTTTAAATGAAGTTCTTTTCTTCTTCTTCTTTTTTTAATATTTATATTTTAGTTATAGGTACACTCAATATATTTATTTTATTTTTATGTGGTGCTGGGGATCGAACCCAGTGCCTCATGCATGGTAGGCAAGCGTCTACCTCTGAGCCACAACCCAAGCCCCTTAAATGGAGTTCTTTAAGTTAAAATGAAAAGATGTCAAACTGCAAAATGAAAGAATATGAAAGTATAAATCTCACCATTAAAGGTAAATATATAGGCAAATACAGAATAATGTAATAATGACACATAATCACGTCTGACCCTAGTTTAAAAAAAATAAGAAGTAATAGGAATAACTATAATCAGTTTGTGTATTTGTGCTGCTGAGAAGCCTTAAGCAAGCTAAGCAAGTAATCTACCCCTGAGTTACAACTCCAGCCCACAATACTTGTTAAGGGAACATAATATTATAAGATAATAAAACCTGACATTAATAGAATAAAGTTGAAGGGAGAGAAGGAAAAATGTAGATTTTTAAAAATGTAATTGAATTTAAGTTATCAGCTTAAAATAAACTATTATATATACATTATTTTATTCAAGCCTCATGATAACCATAAAGAGAAAACCTATATAGATACACAAATTATAAACAGAAAAGAATGAGAACATCACTACCAAAACATCATCAAATCAGTAAGGAAGACAGCAAACAAAGAGGAAAGGAAATAAAGGAACTAAAAGACAGAAAAGAATTATGAACAGTAAGTTCTTACCTATCTATAATTCCTTTAAATGCAAATAGGCTAAACTCCACAATTAAATACATATAATGACTGAATGGATTCATAAATAAGACCAAACTGAATGCTGTTACAAGAGATTCATTTTAGTTCTAAGGCTATACACAGGCTGAAAATGAATGGATAGAGAAAGATATGCCATATAAAGAGTAACCAGAGAGCAGGGGCAACTACACTTACATAAGATAAAATAAACTTGACAAAAACTGTCACAGACTAAAGAGGGCATTATATAATGGCAAAAATGTCACTTCAACATGAAGATATAACAAATATAAATATATATGATCCTAACATCAGGGCACCTAAATATGGGCAGATATGAAGGAATCAGACTGCAATACAATGGTAATAGGAAACCTTAATAATACCCTACTTTCAATAGCAGATCATCCAGACAGAAAATCACAAGATTATTATGTATCCTAATGGAATATCATAATGCAGATTTGAGTGTCTAAGTGTTAGTTGACTCACAAGCTGAAAAGTCCATTATTGACAGACTATAAGCCAGAGACCCATAAAAGGTAATGGTATAGTTCCAGTATAAACAGCCCAAGTCTGAAGAGATCAGAACCTGGAAAGCTGGGTGCATTTTCCAATCCAAAGGATTTGAGTCCAAAGGCAGGAGAAAATTTATGGCCCAACTTGAAGACAGACGGGCAGAGAAAGAGAGATTTCTTACTTAGTTTTTTTATTCTTGCCTTCAGTGGATGGAATGAGCCCACAATTTTGCTCTGATTCAAATGTTGACCTTGGGTAGGAAGGTAGCTCATTGATAGAGACTTGACTAGCATGCACAAAGTCCTAGATTCAATTCCCATTTAAAAAAAAAAAACCTGTTGATCTCATCCAGAAACACTCTTAGAGACACACCCAGAAGTAATGTTAAACAAATATCTAAACAGCACATGACCCAGAAAAGTTAACATGTAAAATTATCATCACAGCTGGTTCTTACCTTCAACAATCATGGGGAACCACTATTATAGTATCAAAAGGAATAAAGTTCAAAGCGTGGGACTATCTTCCAGGAGCTAACAGTCATCTAAATGATCAGGTGCATTTTGTAATAAGTAGGATTAAAGGATGGCTAAGTAGGTCATCTTGGGGTGAAGAAGTTGTAGGAAGTGATATTTAGCTAAGATTTTCTTTACATACATCTAGAAATATATTCACTCTTTTCATATTCTCATAAAATGGAAGAAAATTTTGAAGAAATAAACAGGGATGTTAATCTTTTCTGAGCAACCAACCACTTCAACATTAACACAGGTTTATTATTCTGAACAAAAAATATGACTTTAATTTTCTGGCATAATTTGAAAACTTGCCATTCAATTACTAAATATTTAAAAACGCCTTAGTATGTTCCCTCTTGTATGCTTATAAACCTTTTATGAGTTAGGGGAAATCAGAGTAGCATTCATAAATAAGTAAGCACAAAGTCTGGATTGATGCAAACTCAATGATCATCATTATTTTGTGTTGTGGTTTGGCAGCGAGAATAAACTTAACATTTAAACATAATCATCACTGAATTCATGATGTTTTATTCTGCAACCCTGAATTTTAAAATACAGACTTTGAATCTGTTTTTCTTCTGTTAGAATTAATGTAGGACCCAGAGCCAAAATGTTGAGAGAGAATTCTGTTTCCTGCTGGTAAACTGTAGAACTGTTCTCTGTATGGAGAAGCATCTTTGCCACAGCAACTGGTAAAAAGCACATGAAGGGTGAGAAGTGCCAGTTATACAGTTTTATCTCAAGCAAAGGCTGACTTCTGACTTCACTCTGGTTGCAATCAAGTTTCAGCAGCTCAGAGCCAACCACCCTAGGAAGGACAAGACAATGTCCAGACAGAGAGACTATCTATGTTCGGAAATATTCCCTTATTCTGCATAACTTAGCCAACTTTGGTAACTTGATTATCAAAGATCTCCAAGCCTCTGCTTATTAATTTACAAAACAGAAAATGGTCATTTACACCTCATACAGTTGTCACAAATATTAAATGGCATAACCTATTTATAATGAATAGCACAGCTTTACAGATGTGCTCAATGCATGCTGATTCCCTCCATCTCTGTACCAGTTTTCTTTTTGTGATTTTAAAAATATTTTTTTTAGTTGTAGATGAACACAATATCTTTATTTATTTATTTTTTATGTGGTGCTGAGGATCGAACCCAGTTCCCCACATGTGCAGGGCAAGCACTCTACCACTGAGCCACAGCCTTAGCTCCTATCTACCAGTTTTCTACAGCCTATCCTCTTCCACAGGTAACATGTACCTGAGCTTTACTTGTTGTCTGTCTTAACCCATAGTTTGGATAATGCTGTATATTAATCTGAGATTAAGGCTGAACTAAATTTGGGGGAAGAAAATAATTAAAGCCAAATGCCAATATTTGATGTAAGTGAAACTGAGTGAGATCCTATAATTTGGAAGATCTTTAGAATCACAGCAGTGTGAACATACCAAGATGACTATTCTTCAGATTGGGTTGTTGGTGTACTGTATAGTTGTAGAGGTGCTGGCAGAGATGTGTCTTAGGAGCAGGAGATAAATAACTGTTGATTGCTGCCTAGGCCTGGTGATAGATGTAGGGTCCTGTTTTGACATAGTTTTGTACCAAACTGCTCAGCTGCCCTTGTTGCAAGAGTTGTTTGAAGTACCTAGTAGAAAACAATCCCTAAAAATTAAGACATCCCACCCCAAGTGACCCTTAAATAGGGAAGTGCTACAGGGCACCTGGAACTGCCCCTCTCTCATCACCTGCCTTGTTTGAAAATCTCTAAGTTAAAACAAACAAACTCTTAAACTTTTACATTGTGATTTTTTTATTGATGTGTTTCCACAATCCTGAGAGTGAAACTGCCCCAGAGGGATCCATTATCATGGTCTCTCTGGACCTCTTGTGACGGCTGGGGACAGAAGCTACCAGCCAAGTTAATAGAGGAACATGAAGAATTTTGTTCAAAATGAAGACTAGGGGTGGGAGGGAGATGGATTCTGAGTGTGTTTAAATTTGACTATTACAACCATTCCCTATTGATATCTACTGTAATCAGGTTCCCTGATTTTAGTCTAATCCTTCACATATTGGTTCTTGGTATTTTCTCCTAAAACAAAACCAAAATGTCAAAAAGCAAAGACAAATTTTCTACAATGTTTGAAATTCATGTTTTGTCACACTTTCTCCCAAAAGCCCATTAAAATTATAGTAAAGGGATAAAATGATAATAAATATGCCCATTCCTTGTCCAAATCCTATCTTACCTTGCCAAAGGCAACTACTGTATTGACATTTAAAAACATAATGTAAAGTTTACCATCTGGACCATTCTTTTATTATTATTATTATTATTATTATTATTATTATTATAGTTGTAGTTGGACATAACATCTTTATTTTATTTATTTTATTTTATGTGGTGCTGAGGATTGAACCCAGGGCCTCATGCATGTAGGTGAGAACTCTTCCACTGAGCCACAACCCCAGCCCTCATCTTCACCATTCTTAAGTATACAATTCAGTACTGTTAAGTACATACACATTGCTGCACATTCTTTTCATCTTGCAAAACTGAAGCATTATACCATTAAACAATTACTCATTCACCCCTGCCCCCACCCTGACCACTACTATTTTAATTTCTCTTTTTTATTATTTATTTATTTATTTTTTTAGTTGTAGATGGACTCAAAATCTCTAATTTATTTATTTATTTTCATGTGGTGCTGAG
The DNA here is from genome assembly GCF_048772815.1 of Callospermophilus lateralis. Lineage (NCBI taxonomy): Eukaryota > Metazoa > Chordata > Mammalia > Rodentia > Sciuridae > Callospermophilus > Callospermophilus lateralis. Next base: position 587,382 of record NW_027516097.1, read on the forward strand.
GATCGAACCCAGGGCCTCACACATGCTAGGCAAGCGCTATACCACTGAGCCACAAACCCAGCCCGCTTTTACTTTTCTCAGTCTTGAGAGGTAAGGATACTTTTGAAAACTTTGGGAAATTAGGCAACTTTAGGAAATTAGTTTCAATGCTAAAACTTTATCACACTTTTTAGGAAAAAGGCTCTAAACAGATGTTTCTTTCCACTGGAGGGATCTATTTTGAGTAACTTAGATTTAACTCTCCATTTCCACATCAGAGGGCACTTATGAGTGGAGCAAGGTGGGAATTGAGAGCCTGGACCTAAGCTAGCTGATTAGCTTGGCCACAAGTTATTAAACATCCATCTTTTTGTATCTATAAAACTGGAATAATATTAGTTGTGCAGGGTTCTTTTGAAAAGTAAAAGGAAATAATGCATTCATAATGTTCTTATTTTCATGAAGCATCATTCCTCTATTGAGAATGGGACCCCTCCTTTTCTGACTTATCTCTAAACTTCTTTTCCCAACAGGTACAATATACAGGGAAATATGGAGGTGTGTGTTTATACAGTTATATTGTTGGGGCAATAGTTAAGAACCATTTCACAATATTTCCATATGAAGCACTCTGGAGCCTTTTGGCTTTTCCCTGGTGAGACGGTGTTTTTCCACCTAGAGAGTTTTCTTAGGCCTCCGCCTTTGATATTGCTGACCTCTATACTTTGCCCACATTCCTTCTCTCCTAACTGCCCAGCTCTCAGGAGCAGGGCCTTTGTTCTTCAGTCAATGTCCTGCCTGGGTTCTCCCCACAGGAATATCTACAGCCTTCCCAGTCAGGATTGCACTGCTCTGATCCTGGGTTCAGACCTGGGTGTCATTCTCAACCATGGGTGTCATTCCCCCAATTCTGCTCAAGAAAAAACTTCTAAACTCAGTTTTTCAGGCTCTACTTAATGGGATCTTTCTCCAACTTCTCCAATAGGCTCAGTTTATGTAATTCTTCAGTTTATGCAATTCCTTTAGTTTTCCTAAAAACACAGGTAAGCTTGTCATAATCATTCTCATTCACCATTTTAATCTTATACTTACTTGGGAAACCCCTGTTCTTCACAGTAGATAGAGATGACAACAAAGACCTTTTAGTTATTTATTTAGGAACCAAGGATTGAAACCAGGGGTGTCTGACCACTGGGTTACATCCCTAACCCTTTTTAAAAAATTATTTTATTTTATTTTTTAGATTTTGATACTGGGGATTGAACTCAGGGGCCACATCCCCAGCTCTTTTAAAAAAAAATAATAATTTAGAGACAGAGTCTCACTGATTTGCTTAGGGCCTCACTAAGTTGCTGAGGCTGGCTTTGAATTCATGATCCTCCTGCCTCAGTCTCCCAAGCCACTGGGATTACAGGAGCCAAAGATCTTTACAGCTAAAAGGCACCTCTGCTTCTGAAAGACACAAGAGTAAGTGCAGATCAAGTGCACACCTGTGTTTTGTTACATCCTCTGTTTCTCTTCAACTAATAACTTGAGAGAAAGAAGATTTTTAAATTTAAAATGAGATTTTTTTCTTTTTAAATAAATATAAATACAAAAAATACAAATAAAAATATATAATTCCCTCCATCAGAACTAAACACTGTCTATTGTTTCATGTATTTTCATAACTGTCTTCATATCTATAACTACACTATAAAAATCTCCATACAAATTTATTTTTAAAAATCTTTCAGAAACCAAAATTGTCCTGCAATATGTTCAACTAAGTTTATCCCATGATCACCTCTCACCACAACAATTTCAAAAGTTTTTCTTTAAATTATGTGATATTACACTAACAGTAGCTCTTTACCTATAATAATCACTTATTCAAAATCAAACTAGATTGGGATTATTTGACTTAAAAATGACTTTAGTTTTTTTTTAAGGGCAACATCAATGCAGCAAGGTTTTGGATATGTAAATGCTACTATTAGGAATCATTTAACAGAAGGTCCTATTCTTGCCATTCTAATTGTTCTCATAGTATTTATCCTTTAACCGACTCATGGTCATCAGTGAATAATATAGTAGCAAATTACGCTGGTTTAAGTATTTCCAGCTGTATAGTTGCCATTTTTAAAAGTGATAAAAAATAGTTTCTCCAAGGAATTTTCTGTTCCGTGTCCTTTATTGTCCCTTCCAGTTCCCATCCCTTGCCCATGATCTTTTTATTGCCAAACTACTCATAAGAGCGTCCACAAGAGCTGCCTTTGCAGCTTTACCATCTAACCCGCCCTTAACCCTGGACAATTGAGATTCTCCCCACAGTGCTCTACTGACATTAGGCTCCTGCATTTGTTAGGATAGAGATTCAGCTAATTCTAACAGAGATCTCCAAATACTTTCTAGGATTTTTGTGGGGATCCTAGAACTCAGGCTCCTTCTAGTCACCACTCCATATCCATGTTCACATGAATCAGAGAGTTGATCACCATGTCCACATGCAGCAGTAAGGGGGGATGGGGCAGAAGAGGACCTTTCATTCCTATGACATTCCTGTAGCTCATTTTATTTATCCATAAGCTATACTCATACACTGCTGCTATTATTACTTTGAACAAAGTTATCTAGGAGATCAGTTAAGAATAAGAAAAATAAAATATTTATTTTCACCTCTTCTTAGTTATTCTAACACCCTTCTTTTACATAGATTCAAATTTCTGGACCTACATTGTTTTCTTTCTTTCCAAAGAACCTCTTTCAAAATTTATTGCAAAGGTCTGCTCACCAGACCTCAATTTTTGTTTATATGAGAAGGTCTTTATTTTACTTTTTTAAAAAATTTTTTTAGATGTTGTGAACCTTTATTTTATTCATTTATTTATTACGCAGTACTGAGAATCAAACCCAGTGCCCACACTTGCCAGGCAAGTGCTCCACCACTGAGCTACAACCCCAGCCTTCTTTATTTTACTTTTGAAGAATAATCTCACTGGGTGCATTCTATTTTGATGTTGCTTTTTTTTTCTGAAAAATAATTTGCCTTCCCAGCTTTACTGGAAAAAATTAAAAGCAATGTTATATAATACACTTAATTTTGGTTATGAGGTACTTTACTTTACCTGTGGCTCACTAGGACGGGGTCGGGATGTGGTAGGGGACCTAAGGGCGCGAAGACACAAGGGACTTCTTTCCCGGACCATATTTGGGGAAGTGCTGAGTTTGTGTGCGGTCCTCCTGGCTCAAGGGAGAAAGGGAACCTCGGGGACCATGGTGCCTCTGGCTCCCTCCATCCGGCCCTTGGCGCACTGCCCGCTCCCCGGAGCTGGTGGAGGGGGCGGAGGAGGAAGGCGGCCAGTCCCCGAGGCCCCCTGGGAGGGCTCCCAGCGGCCGCTGCTAGGCCCGGGCCATGCGCGCGGCCTCGGGGGCTAAGACCGGGGGCGCTCGGTGCCGGCGACGGCCCCCACCGCGGGAACCCAAACCCATCGACTCACCGCTTTCCACCTCGCTGCCTTTCTTGGCGGTCGCCGTGTTCCCCATGACTGGGGCGATGGAAAGAAGGGGTCAGGGAGGGGAAGAGGGGCTGGGGCAGCCCCGCCGCTCCACAGACCGAGGCAACTCCCGCTTCTGCACCCGTCAGTGGGGCCCGGAGTTCAGGCCGGCAGAAGACGGCCAGATCTGAGGAAAGGGCTTCAGCGAACTCCCAGGCAACAGCGGTGGCAGCCTTAGTAGTGGCGGCGGCGGTGGCGGTGCGGCGGCGGTGGTAGCAGCGGCGAGCAGACACTCCCCCTTTCCCGCCCGCCCTCCCTGCGCGCCCCCGGCAGCCGCGCTCCCGGGGCTCAGCATTGGCCCCAGGAGGTCTTCGCAGGCGCAAACCCGGGACCCCCGGGGGCGGGCGGTGGACCCCAGCGGTGCCGGGCGGAGGCGGTGTGGGGCAGGTCTTTAGGTTTTGGTTGCTGCAGCTGGCTCTCGGGCCTGTGCCCCGAAGGGAGGGAGGTGGCTTGGAAACCGTTAGCTTAGAAAACGCAGACCCCCCCCTTCAGCTTGGCGCTCATTTGCTGTTTAGAGGAGCGGCCGGTGATCGTGCAGGGATGCAGTTTGCTTACGTTGTGCCCCGAGTCTCGGAGGCTCCCCACTCAAAGACACACGCACAGCCCTGGGCCAGAGAAGAACCTCTCTATCGGGCAGGAGAACACACGCAGGGGAGAAACCTCGGATCCTTTTGACCCTACTGTCAGCATCAGTCTTTGGGAAATGCTTGGTCTTTAGTCATGGCTATGAATGGAGCTCCCCTTTCTCTTCCACCAGTAGGTACTCACAAAAGCCACCACGTTGTTGTTCTGGTTCTTGGGCTTCAGTCACAATTTCTCAGATGCATTGAGTGCGACGGTCACTGGCCATGGCCTTACTTGATTGCTCTCAGAGGTTCTGTCAGATTTCCCAGGAGAGAAAAAGGAAAACATTACTATTTTTGCACAATTTCTGTTGCTGTACATCATCAGATTTAGCAACCTTTGGTGTAGATTGCAAAACAAATATATTCCCAACCATAGTTGAGTTTTTATTAATATACATCTTAGAGCACTTGAACTTTCTATAAGCTCTATTCAGTCATTTATGTAGCCTTCTAGTAAATTTTTCTGTATCACTTGAAACTTCGCTCTGTGAGCATTTATTCCAAATTTAGAGTAGAAAAATTATCTTCTGGAGGATCCGAGGTCACACACGTTTATTTTGTGTCTTAAGAACACCAAGCCCCGTAGGTATTTATTGGGTACCAATTGACTTGAAGTAAGTGGAGGAAATTTTTCAAAATTTAAAAAAAGAATCATTACTAATAAAACAGAATGGTAACTGTAGAAAATTTTCTCGGTAATTTCTTCCTGCTATCTCTTTTTGTCAATTCCATTAAATTAATAAATATTTATATCATGTAAGCAATATTCCAAATATTATGATCCTAAGAACCCTATGAGATGTATAGTATTACTATCATTGTTTAACTTATGAGCAAATTGAGGCACAGAAAAGTAACTTGCTACAGGTTGCACAGCTATTTTTCAATAGAGGCAGGATTTGAACAGAAGCAATTAAAGACATGCCACCTCAAAATATGCCAGATTGGTATATTATATTAAGTTAGAATCATTTGAGCAACTATAAATTTAGAAAGGGCCACCTGGTCTTTCACTACATACAGCAAGTCATATTCTTTTTGGAGGTATGTTCTTCACATACCAAGGCTGGAAAGTAGCTTCGGGTACCTGACACTGATAATTGAAGCTGCAATGAACCTGAGTAAACAAACTCTTTGACCTAACCCTTATCTTCTACTAGCTTCTTATTTTAGTCTACTGTTTTGCTGCTGTGACCAAAAGACCTGATCAGAACAATATAGAGGAGGAAAGTTTATTTGGGACTTAATGGTTTCAGAGGCCTCAATTCTGTCTCAGTCCACAGACAGCCAATTCCATTGCTCTGTGCCAGAGATGAAGCAGAACATCAAGGCAGAATGGGGTGACAGAGGAAAGCAGCCCAGTACATGACAATCAGGAAACAAAGAGAGTACTTCTCTCACCAGGGACAAAATATGTACCCCAAAGGCACAGCCCCAATGACCCACCTCCAGCCACACCTCACCTGCCTATAGTTACCACTCAGTTAATCTCTATTAGCAGATTAGTGCACTGAGTAGGTTAAGGCTCTCATAATCCAATCATTTCACCTTTAAAGATTATTACATTGTTTCACATTTGAGCCTCTCTGGGATGTAACACTTTTACATTCCCTACATCTATCTCTTAGTAAAGTCCCTAGAATTTATTGCCTTTGTTCTGTCCTTCCTTCACAAAGTTGTTGTAGTTTATCTAAAAAGTCCAAAAACATCATGATTTAGTCATTTCTTCAGACTTCACTGTTTGGGGAAGATCCCATATGCATGTAAAATGAATACAACTTTTATGCTTTTCTTTTGTTAATTAGCTGTTGCATTTATTAATTGAGTTCCCAGATCCAGCCGAAAAATTCACATAAGAAATTAAATAGATTAGAGAGGATTTCTCTATAGGATCTAGGCAGATTTTTGTCCATAATGTTGATCAGACAGCTTTAGATGTAGTGATAAATTACATTCCCTCCATCTGAAATCCTATTGACTTGAAAAGATAGATGAACATGTTTACTAACTGAGGATATTCTATATTGATCTAGTATCACAGTTTACTGATTTATTTAATGTATTTATATCCATTGAATCTAAACAAAGTAAAACAATAATAGAAAAGCCATGATTTGAACTAAAATAGGAAAGCAATGATTTGAACTAAATGTGAGATTTTTGTCTCAACATGCAATAGTGCCATTTCTTTCTAAACACATTTTTGTCTCAGCATGCAATAGTGCCATGTCTTTCTAATAATATTAACCTTTGCATATGTGATATTCTGCCCTACATATGTAAAAAGTTTAACAAGTAGCAACAACCAGCTATATACCAAATTTTTATTTATTCTGTCCTAGAAAGAATCTTTCTAGAACTTAGATACTCATACTATCCTCACTGGGATGGGTTTCAAATGTAAGCCTAATAAAAGAGTGTTGTATGCTTAATTTGTCACTTTCCTTAGCATTATTTTGAACTCTAGGTCTTTAATAAGAGAGCAGCCATCTGTTTAGTAAATCATTAATTTGCAAAGGAGATGTTTGATAGCTCTTAAGAACTTAGGTACAATATAACCATATCCTAGAAAATTCATAAATAAAGCCAAAAAATAAGCCTTGTAAAATTATCTCCTTTTTCAATTTAACTTCATAATTGGATAAGGAAGTAAATTATTTGTTAATAATAGAGAAAAATGATCAGCAATTTAAATTGCTTGCAAATTTTCTTTATGTCATTATTTCTGTTTCTTAGTTTACATTGTTGTTCTGATTAAAGGAGATTATACTTTGAAAATATGGTTTAGTAAGTAGTTTTTGACTAGTTGACATTAGTAATCACTAACTTGTAATTACTAACTTATAATCACTAACTTGTAATTACTTGCCAGGTATATGCCTGTAATCCAGTGGCTGAGGAGGTTGAGGTAGGACAATCACAAGTTCAAAGCTAGACTCAGCAACTTAGCAAGGCCATAAGCAACTCAACAAGACCTTGTCTATAAATAAAATACAAAAAATGGTCTGGGAATGTGGCTCAATAGTTAAGTGCTCCTGAGTTCAATCCTAGGTATGAAAGAAAGAGGGGGAGGGGGAGGGAGAAGAAAGGGGAGTGGGAGGGAGGTTGGGAGGGAGGGAAAAGCATTGTTGTAATTGATTGCTTATATAGCATCTAAAAGACTTGTTTCTTCTTTTTCACCTCTAAATTCTACAAGGGGCAGATATTTCATTAATTGTCCAGTAGTTGTTCAGTGATCAGAGCTAGCATGGGACAGTTGCTCCATGGCCACTGATGTCTTTGCTATAGATAAACATTGAGAATAGTATCTTGTAAGTATCAGTATCACAGTAAGAAGGGAGTTGTACAGAGAAAAGACTTTGAGTCTACCCCCATATAATATTTTTGTTAATCTGAGAACATGCAGCACTATGGAATAGAAAAAAAAATTGTACCAGTGGCAGCTTCTTTATAATTCATTATCTGTTTTCTAATACTTCATAAAAAACATTTTAACATGTCATTAATATATTTGATCCCCACAACAAAACCTTCAAAAGCAAAACATCTTATATAGATTAGTCCTGTTCTACAAATGAATAAAACAGAAGTTCAAAGGAATTAAGTAATTTGGCCAAGGTAATTCACATGGTAAATGACAGAGCATTAGGTGACATGCCATCACTTGGTCAGACAAAGATACTCTCAATACTCTTTAAGATTAAATTATATTATCTCTATTTTACAGATGAAAAAACTAAGGTTTAGGAACTAAGAGCCTTGCCATCTTCTTCCTAGAGTTAGATCTTCACTTAGAAGTGAGAAAAGGAAGGAAAAAATGAATCAATTGTTATTTATACTTATTTTCTAGTTTTAACTTACATTGCCAACTTCTTATATTGCCTACTTGATTTCATAGTACTTGAAAATAAAGCACCTTTGTTGGGCATGGTGGCACATGCCTGTAATGATAGAGGCTCAGGAGGCTGAGGCAGGAGGATCCCAAGTTCAAAGCCAGTCTCAACAACTTAGCAAAGCCCTAAGCAACTTGGTGAAACCTCTATCAAATAAAAAGGGCTGAGGATGTGGCTCAATTGTTAAGTGCCCCTGAGTTCAATCCCTGAAATAAAAAACAAATAAATGAAAAATAAAAATAAAACACCCTCAAATACAATATATAGAGAGAAATACTTGTTTTTACTTTACTAGGGCAGATACACTGAAATTGGCAATTCTTAGAAAATATGATCAAGCAATTTTGCTTTTATATTGTATTTTATACCAAATAAGTGCAAGTGTGGGATTTATTAACCATTAAAAGATTATGAGTATTTTATTTGTTTATTAATAATCCACCTAATCTAGTATTTCATTAATGAATAGTATATCCTAAATTCAAATGATACCAAATTAAATATCAGTCAAAGAACAGAATGTTTCCAAAATGAAGAGGAAATGTCATAACTAATAAATGACAAATATGAAAATTGTTCAAATCATTCTAATTCGGTACAAATTTTTTCTTGGTGAACATATTTTTAATCTCTTTGCTCAATTACTAATATTTTATCCAAGGCTTAGAATGTATCTTTTCCCATATTTCTTCACAGGTAAGGAAACTGAAAGAGTTGACTGTGATCTGGTAACATGCTCAAAGACAACAAAAGCGAGGGACTGTCAGAGTGGAAGTTCAGTTTATCTTTGCAGAGGGACTAGAAAACAATCTGAAAATGTCAAGAAAAAGAAAAGGAAACATGGAGGGGAACGAAAATCAATAGCCTCTTTTCCCTTTCTTAATGCATAATATGCTCCAAAACTGTAGTGAGATCTCTGGTATTTGAATTTTGAGCTGTGCATCTTCTGATGAGTATCAGTAGAACAGTGCTAATACCTGGATTTACAACCCTTTGTTCCTTTATGAAATCACTAAACTTGACACAAGACCTTTCATGAAATTTAAACCCTTATATTTGGAGCCTGTCTATGACCAAAGTGAAAGGGCAGAATCTGGGCTAAATTAATTCAATTTATATTCATATTATTGATAGTGACAAGCCAGAATATGTGTAGTGAGGTAAAAAGAGAGTGTTAGGGAGAAAAACTCTCTGAGATTATGCTCTGTTTTTGCTACTATATGTGACCTCTACTTAAGTTACTTAATTCTTTTGGCTGTAGCTCTGTTTCCTACTCTTAATTATATTCTTTTATTTATATTTCAACAACAATCACTCAATAAATTTGGTTACAGTAAGTTTAATGAGTTCCTACTAAATGCAAAGTACTATGGGGGATCCAAAGATAAACAGAATCTGTTCCCTATGCTCAAGAAGTTTCTGTGTAAGACAAGAAGGACTTACAAGTAATTATGTAAAATAAGACAAATTAAATGTGTACTATAGTGTAAATATAATATAATACAGTAGTGATAAAAGATTGAAAATTATTCATAGATTTTGTTTCCTGGGTGACAGAGCAAAAGAGATTAGAAATGAAGATGATAAAGCATTTTTAAATTAACAACATATGTCATGTGAGTTATACCTAGTGTGAGGTGGCTACAGTTTCTGATTCTTACTCAGAACAAGGCAAGTAATTACCACTGTCATGAGACTCATTCATGAGGGATCAGAAATTTCCCATTATCTAAAGAAGATGGAATAGAAATTGAAAATTTTAGAAGAAGAAAAAATGTTTACTACAGATATCTACTACGGTTTATTTAACAAACTGAGTAAAGACAAATATTTCTTAGTGGAATTGTCTTATAATGCTCCATCCCCCCTCCAAAAGATGTGGTGTGTGGTGGGCTTTATCATAAAGTCTTAGTTTGTTAAAGATGCTGAAGATACTCTGTTAACTGATATGGTAGTAAGAATAATGCCTTCCCCAAAATGTCCATGTTCAGATTACTAGAATCTGTGAGTATCTTACCAACTATGACAATGGGAATTAACATTTCTGGTTAGCTGACGTTAAAACAGGAGATAATCCTGGAATATCTCTGTGGGTTCTGTGCATTCACAATGGTCTTTAAAAATGGAAAAGAAGCAAAAAAGGAGGACAAAATGGTGTGATAGGAGAAGGACTCCATGTCATTGCTGACTTTGAAGATCGAGGAAGGGAACTAAGTCAGATAATATGGGTAACCTCTAGAGGCAAGTTAAGGTGAGGAAAATGATTCTACCCTCATGCATTCAGAAGGACATATGGAGCCATATTCTCTTCCAGTGAGGTGCAGGTCAATGGCCTTGCTCGATGTAAGAAAATTTTACATTGCTTTGAACCACTTAGTTTTTGCTAATTTTCTAAGGCAGCAACCCAAAAGTAATCCATCTCATTCCATTATAAAAATAGAATAAATAGAAAGTTAAGTGATTTGCTAAAATAACCAAGACTCCCAGTTTCTAAACCAGAAGTCATGGGCCTTTATACAGTTGTGTTAGAAATCTTACCACTTAAACTCATGATTATTTGGAAACACAGGATAATCTCTTGTTTTAACTAAGCTAACCAGAAATCTTAATTCCCTTGTGATAGAAGGCAAGATATTCACAGTTTCTAGGATAAAGAATACATAAGGAAAAGTATGTTTAATTTTCTTCTATCTTATTTTATTAAATAAGTAATTCTTCAAAGTCCAAGTAAAGAAAATGAGATTAAACATAATTTCTTAGTTCTTATGACCTGGAAGTCAAAGGGGTTAAATTCAGTTAAATCCATTGAATATGGTAGAATTATTATAGAAAATTAAGGTGATTTTCATTTCTTTCTTTTACTTTAAATATGACAACTACATTCCAAAATTTATTTCCAAACACTTTAATTTTTATTTATATGCTACTTATAACCACAATTACTTTCTTAGAATCTTAAATAAAAGATTTGTTTGTTTGTTTGTTTTTTAATGAATAAGTGAAGGGGTGGCTAGAGAGAGCTCCATTCCTCTAAGAGAAAATTCAAAATTCCAGAAAGGAAGTGAGGAAGAAGGCTAGAAAGATTATCAAGATGTCAAGACACTGACATATTATATGTGGAGGTACAGCCAATGCAGATAGCAGATCTAACATGTAATTGATTCCAAATTGTTTATAATGTAGCACTTAGGATAGACCCTCAACCTTCAATTAAAGTTCTGCTACATGCAACAGTCTTGTCATTGTAGTTACTCTGAAGAGAAAAAAAATAAAGGGTCATTTTTGCCTTTCACTTAAATTATGACAAACGAATAGCCGTGAAATATGGAACAAAGAACAAAACTTTTCTGAGAGGAAGGAACTGAGAATCAGAAAATATATTAAGGCACTTGGGCCTTCGACCTCGCATCTTATTAGCAACCAGGGAGATTTCTCCATTTTCCTCTTGTCTACACTGCGGCTACAAATCTGGGATTTTTTTTTTTAATTACTTCTTTAAAAAAAAAAAAAAAAACTACACTTGGGCTCCTTTTTTTGTGTGCTCGACTTTTCCACCTTTTTCCCTCCCTCCTGCACTGCTGCTTTTTGATCTCTTCGACTAAAATTTTTTATCGGAGTGTATTTAATCGGTTCTGTTCTGTCCTCACCACCCCCACCCCCTCCCTCCGGTGTGCGTGCCGCCGCTGCCGCTGCTGCTGCTGCTGTTGCTGCTCGCCCCGTCGTTACACCAACCCAAGGCTCTTCGTTTCCCCTCTTGGATCTGTTGAGTTTCTTTGTTGAAGAAGCCATCATGGGTGCCCAGTTCTCCAAGACCGCAGCGAAGGGAGAAGCCGCCGCGGAGAGGCCCGGGGAGGTGGCTGTGGCCTCCTCGCCTTCCAAAGCGAATGGGCAGGAGAATGGCCACGTGAAAGTAAACGGGGATGCTTCGCCAGCGGCCGCGGAGCTGGGCGCCAATGAGGAGCTGCAGGCCAATGGCAGCGCTCCCGCCGCCGACAAGGAGGAGCTCGTGGCCGCCTTGAGCAGGGCTGCGTCCCCTGCCTCGGCCGAGAAAGATGAGCCCGCCGCAGCCGCCGCCGCTGCCCCCGAGGCTGGAGCCGGCCCTGTGGAGAAGGAGGCCTCCGCAGAAGGCGAGGTCAGGAGCCAGGCTCGCCCACGGCCACCGAGGGGGAGGCTGCATCGGCTGCCTCCTCGACGTCTTCGCCCAAGGCCGAGGACTGGGCCACACCCTCGCCCAGCAACGAGACCCCGGAAAAAAAAAAAAAAAAAAGAAGAAGCGCTTTTCCTTCAGGAAGTCTTTCAAGCTGAGTGGCTTCTCCTTCAAGAAGAACAAGAAGGAGGCGGGAGAGGGCGGTGAGGCCGAGGGCGTTGCCAGTGCCACCGCGGAGGGCGGCAAGGACGAGGCCGCCGGGAGCGCGGCTGCCGCAGCTGAGGCGGGAGCGCCCCCGGGGAGCAGGCGGTGGCGCCGAGCGAGGAGACAGCCGCGGGCGAGGAGGGGGCAGCAGGTGGCGACCCGCAGGAGGCCAAGCCCGAGGAGGCCGCCGTCGCGCCAGAGAAGCCAGCCGCCTGCGAGGAGCCCAGGGCCGCA